>NW_024400639.1:0-25971 GCF_905171765.1 Bufo bufo | reverse complement strand
GGAGGGGGGCTGCACTGGTTACAATAAATACTGGGAGGGAGGGGGGGCCGCACTGGCCACCAATAAGTTAAATACAGAAGGGGGGGGGGGTCTGCCCCCTGCTGCCTGGCAGCATCTGCCAGGCAGCAGGGGGCAGTCATGTACACAGTTCTCTGTATATTCTAACTTGAAGCGTCCCCATCACCATGGGAACGCTTCTGTGTTAGAATATACCAGGGGTACTCAACTGGCGGACCGCGGTCCAAATACGGACCGCGGCCGCCAGTTGTCCGGACCCCGGCCATCCTTCAGAGCGCTGCTCCTCTCCTGCACACTGTGCCGTGCAGGAGGAGGAGCTTACCGGCACACTTCCACCTGTCCCACAGCGCAGTGAGACAGGGCTTCCTCCACATGTAGCGCTCCTCCTCCTGCACACTCTGGCAGCTCTGCTCAATACAGCGGCGGGGCACAGGAGCTGATAGTTCTCAGCAGCGCAGGAGGAGTCTCTCCCTCCCCCCTGTGCTGCTGCTGTCCCCGCCGCTGCCAATAAGAAGAGGCAGGAGGAGGGGAGGAGCTGTGACCACTGCGCCACCAATGAAGAAAACTGACCTGTATTACAAATACAGGAGGCGGGTGCTGGAATCAAATAGCCGGCAGTTGAGTTAACCCTTCAGGTGCGGTACCTGAGGGGTTAATTGTAGCTGATCGCAGCCCCCTGTCACAAAGGTCGGGTGCCGGCTATTTGATTCCGGCACCCGCCTCCTGTATTTGTATAAGAAACGTTGGTGGCACAGTGCGCCCCCCCCCCCTAGTATAAGAAACATTGGTGGCGCAGTGCGCCCCCCCCCCCCCATTATAATAAACATTGGTGGCTCAGTGGGAAGTGCCAATGAGGGTTAAAAATAATAAAAGAAAATTAACTCACCTCCTCCAGTTCATTGCGTAACTGCCGGTCTCCAGTTCTTACTTCTTTCTTCAGGACCTGTGGTGACGTCACTGAGCTCATCACATGGCCCATTACCATGGTGATGGATCATGTGATGAGCTCAGTGATGTCACCACAGGTCCTGAAGAAAGAAGTAAGAACTGGAGACCGGCAGTTACGCGATCAACTGGAGGAGGTGAGTAAATTATTTTTTAACCCTCATTGGCACTGCCCACTGCACCACCAATGTTTATTATATTGGAGGGAGCGCACTGCGCCACCAATGTTTATTATACTGGGGTGATGGGGGGGCGCACTGCGCCACCAATGTTTATTATTTTGAGGGGGGGCGCACTGCGCCACCAATGTTTATTATATTGGGGGGCACACTGCGCCACCAATGTTTATTATATTGGGGGGCACACTGCGCCACCAATGTTTATTATATTGGGAGGCACACTGCGCCACCAATGTTTATTATATTGGGGGGCACACTGCGCCACCAATGTTTATTATACTGGGGTGATGGGGGGGCACACTGCGCCACCAATGTTTATTATACTGGGGTGATGGGGGGGCACACTGCGCCACCAATGTTTATTATTTTGAGGGGGGCGCACTGCGCCACCAATGTTTATTGTGATGGGGGGGCACACTGCGCCACCAATGTTTATTATTTTGAGGGGGGGCGCACTGCGCCACCAATGTTTATTATACTGGGGTGATGGGGGGGCACACTGCGCCACCAATGTTTATTATACTGGGGTGATGGGGGGGCGCACTGCGCCCCCAATGTTTATTATATTGAGGGGGGGCGCACTGCGCCACCAATGTTTATTGTGATGGGGGGTGCACTGCGCCACCAATGTTTATTATTTTGAGGGGGGGGCGCACTGCGCCACCAATGTTTATTATATTGAGGGGGCCACCAGACGAAAAAGTCGGACATGTAGTACTTTTAGTCTGGCGGCCTCTCACCGTGCTGCGCCGTAACTCTGCCCCCATCCCCATTATAGTCGATGGGCACAGAGCAGCGGCATGGCGAAGTAGTGGCAAGATGGATCTGACAGGGTGAGCAGCCTGTCGGATCCATCCTGCTGCAAGTGTGAAAGTACCCTTACTAATAAGCGCTTCCATCATGGAACGCCCATTAGTACAGCCTTTACCTCCACCGCTACTTGTGCTAGTAAAAAAAAATATATATTACGTAATTACGGTACCTCCACCTCCATTTGCTCACGCTGTGGAGAACACTCCCTGCTGACTAGAAGCTCATTTACGGTACCTCCACCTCCATTTGCTCACGCTGTGGAGAACACTCCCTGCTGACTAGAAGCTCAGGACAGGACCTACAAGACGTCATCACGTTAGAGCACCGGTCCTGAGCTTGCAGTCAGCAGCGAATGTTCACCGCAGCCAGGTGAATGCAAATAATTTTTTTTTTTTTGCAAAAGCAGAGAAGGGGGGCAATACTCTTACTGGGGGCACTAATGGGGGCATTATTCTTACTGGGGGCATTATTCTTACTGGGGCACTAATGTGGCCATTACTAATTCTGGGACTTACCCGGGGCGCTCCACTATAACATCAGAGCGCCCCACGCGCATGTATCACATGATCGCATGGCATCTTTACTGTTGGCGTTCAGCTCGGACCTTCACCTGACTGCAGACCCTGGTATGTGGACCTTTAATAAAACTAGTTGAGTACCCCTGGAATATACTGTCGGATCTGAGTTTCACAATGTAACTCAAATCCGATGGTATATTCTAACATAGAGGCGTTCCCATGGTGATGGGGACGCTTCAAGTTAAAATATACCATCGGATTGGAGAAAACTCCGATCTGATGGTATATTAATAGGGACTCCTGACTTTACATTGAAAGTCAATGGGGGACGGATCCTTTTGAAATTGCACCATATTGTGTCAACGTCAAACGGATCCGTCCCCATTGACTTGCATTGTAAGTCTGGACGGATCCGTTTGGCTCCGCACGGCCAGGCAGACACCAAAACGCTGCAAGCTGCGTTCGGGTGTCCGCCTGCTGAGCGGAGCGGAGGCCAAACGGTGCCAAACTGATGCATTCTGAGCGGATCCGCATCCACTCAGAATGCATTGGGGCTGTACGGATCCGTTCGGGGCCGCTTGTGAGAGCCTTCAAATGGAACTCACAAGCGGAGCCCCGAACGCTAGTGTGAAAGTAGCCTAAGGAGACTGGCACAGTGGCAAATAATTGCATTCTTGGTACGCCATCTTGCTAAATTTCTCCTAGAATCTCTTAGTAACTTTTACAGACATCTCTGGATCCTGAGGCCTAAGGAAAAGGAGGACACAGACTTGCTTTCTCTCTCCTCGCTCTCTAGACTAATCTCCCCCTCCAGACAGGAAGTTTGACAAGAGCACTTGCCAAGAGGAAAGGAAGAAGGTGGTTCACCATGTCCCTGCCAACCACATAGCAGGTCATGATTAAATGAAAGTACATAACATTACATTACAAACCATTTGCAGATACCTCCTTTACTAGGATACTGCATATGGAAGTTACTACAGTGATAAAATTCCTGGGAAAACCCTGACCTGAATAAAATGACAGAAGTTAGGAGGTTGTTGGATTGTCCTGCATCTCTGGGTGAACGCAGAGGATATTGCTGACCTTGAGCGCATGGGCTGTGTTTGTGCTTTGGAAGGATCGCAGATTGAAAAAGTCTGATTATGTCAGGATTTTGGTGTTTGAGTTGTGTATTAACCACTTCCCGCAACTGTAACGCCGAAAGGCGTCATTGCGGCGGCTCCCCCAGGCTACGTTAACGCCAATTGGCGTCATCTCGCGTGAGCCGAGATTTCCTGTGAACGCGCGCACACAGGCGCGCGCGCTCACAGGAACGGAAGGTAAGAGAGTTGATCTCCAGCCTGCCAGCGGCGATCGTTCGCTGGCAGGCTGGAGATGTGTTTTTTTTAACCCCTAACAGGTATATTAGACGCTGTTTTGATAACAGCGTATAATATACCTGCTACCTGGTCCTCTGGTGGTCCCCTTGTTTGGATCGACCACCAGAGGACACAGGTAGCTCAGTAAAGTAGCACCAAGCACCACTACACTACACTACACCCCCCTGAAAGGAATCCATGTTCTTTATTATGTCAAAATGAATTCTGCTTTTTTCTGAAGTTTTGTTTCTATGTTAGGTACTAACTCTGATTGCTGTGAAACTAATATACTGTAAGGTTTCTATTCTCTGTAACCCTGAATCTTATCTCTTTGGCACTACTCCCGGACAATATTCCTAATATGGAAGTTCCGTTTTTGTTTCTATTTCTCTGAGCGTAGAATGAAACGTGTTAATATGATAGGTTAAATACATAACATACGATGATATGCTAATAAAGAGGGTAAAGCCCCCTCTATATAACCTGTGTGCATTAAAAATAAACCTCAGAGTGTTCATTCAGTACATCACTGTTGTGTCTTTTGTTACCTACTGAGTGAAGCGCTCTCCTGACGTCAGAAAGGGACTCAAACCAAGCCGATACTAGAAGTTTGGTGCCAGGGGTACCAAGTGGGACTCAGAGATTCCTATCAGTTTGGGGGCTCGCGTCCGGGGATCGGGAAGGTTTTCCTCGTGTTCGGTAAGAAAGGCATCTGTTATTGTCCTCTAGCCGATCCGAGAACCACATCTCGATCTAGTAAGTAGAACCTACAACTTCTAGTATAATTACTGTATCAGGGATACAGGGTACAGACTCCGGGAGTCTGGGGGAGTGACCCGGGGACTCCGGGAGTCCGCCGTGAGGATCACTCAGAGAAAATATAGTGCGCACTACATAATATTGTCTCAGGGAGACAAGGATGGAGCTTGGTTTGACTCTTTTAACGTTGTTTTAAAGTATAAGATTATTAGAGTTGAGATAAGGATACTGATGTCCGGGTGGTAAGTGTACTATTTGCATAGAGTTTTAAGGACATTGCATTGTTGTTTTACTGTGTTGCGGAGGTCTGCAATACGCCCCACCCCCGGCTGGGAGCAATCCATTTACCCGCAGATAGGTGAACACAAGCGGCAGACCAAAGCAACAAATTATATGTTTGATGAGACACTCTGATATTTTCTGATCAGACCTGAGTCCTTTGCCTAGTTGACAGCATTAATTTGTCGAATCCTTAACGCTTCAGTGCAGCCAGTCCTAGGAAAGTAGCATCATTAAAATATCAGACGGAATGGGGTCACAAGGGTCTAAAACAAATCATCCCAAACCTGAGACGGGAGAAACATGCAAAGTTTATGTTGCACGGTGTAGTCCCACAAATTACTTCCTATTTAACCCATGGGTGGATAACTTAGCTGGATGAACTGAGTTCATGCAAGCTGCTAGCCCCTTTTCCCAGGGACGGCGATAATAGCCCGTACCACATGGACATGATAAAGGGTCTTTGTCTGGGAGACAAAGAAGCATGGCCACATTTTGACCATGACCCGTCCTAGGATATGGATTACATGATACAAAGGAGTAGGGAATCCTGCAGAGTAAGTGATGTTATATGTGTAATATTATTATAAAAGACAAAAAACAGACCATCAGCAATTCTGGGTGTGGTGTGGAAAGCTGTGTTTGTCTGTGCTGCAAGTTTTGGGATGAAACAAAGACAATTGTGTGATTAGGTTGGAAGACAAATGATTCAGTGGAATGTGAATGGGTGTGGCTCTGAGTTGTAGTGGAGTTGAAAGTGTGAAAGAGCCCTAATGGATGCTTTAGGAGAGCTGTGTGTGCAATTCAGTTTTTATGTGTAAGGGCGTGGTTATAAGCTGTTTTGTGAAGATGAGTACATGAAATGTATATGAATGTGTATGGAGTACGATATTTGTTTTCATATAATATGCGCATTGAGAATTTTATTTTATTTTTCTTGGAAGTTTTTGGTTTTTATTGGTGCCAACAGCATTGATCAAGCTGTAATTTTTTTTATTATTGAAGTCAATGAAAAGTTTTTATGGGCCTTTTGTGCGTTTATGTCTGTATTGTCAGATCTGTTTGTTTCAATGTTTGAAGTTATGTGTTACATGTTAAGTGTTGTGCTTCACATCAGAGCTCTGTTCTCACGGACAGAAGGTGGACCACAGCGTCCGACTAAAAGGGGTGGACTTAGATGACTGAGAGTAGGATTCATGGTAGATAGCAGTGCAACCTCAAGTGTGTTAAGTAAAGATTTGTTCATTAAGCTTGACTTACAAGTGTCAGCCAAAAATCAGGGCATAAGAGTACACTCAGATCTCATTCCAGTCTCTACACCAGTGACACTGATTCTTGCAAACATACAGAACCACCCAGAACTTAACAACATTAACCCTGCATTATGGTCTTCAAATAATTATGACACAGGATTCATAGATTGCACACCCTACAAAGCTACTGTAAAACCAGGTGTCATTTCAGTGTTCCAGAAACAATACCTACTGCCAAAAGAGAAACTTGATGGACTTAGGCCAATGATAAAAGAATTCCTACAAAAGGGAATCCTGGAAGAGGTGATTTCACCCTACAGCACGCCCGTGAATCCAGTGACAAAGGCAGATGGTACTACCCGCTTTGTACAGGATTTAAGGGCCATCAACAACATCATTGTGCCTATAGCCCCTGTTGTACCTGACATCACTCAATTACTATCTGCCATTCCAGCAGACGCTGTTTGGTTCAGTGTGATAGATCTGAAAATCGCATTCTTTTCTATCCCAGTTGACAAGAAGACCAGACTAATTTTTGCTTTTTCCTTTGACAGATGTCAACTGACCTGGGGCAGAAATGCCCTAGGGATGTGCTGATTCACCTGTAGTGTACAGCATAGTCCTCCAAGCCACGTTAAAACCATGGCACCCCCCCCCCCAAAGGTTCCGTGTTGTTGCAATACGTGGATGATTTACTGTTGTGCAGTATGTCAGTGGAGGCCAACATTGAGGATGGTATATCACTGTTACAATGGTTGTTTGAATGTGGACACAAAGTGTCATTAGGGAAAATGCAATGGTGTAAACAGCAAGTCGAATACTTGGGGTTTGTCCTCAAAAGGGGAAAAAGAGGATCAGTCCAGGGAGAGTTCAGTCTGTAGCGGGCTTGGTCACCCCGCTCTCCAAGAAGGAAATGCTATCCTTCCTTGGAATGATAAACTACTGCAGACAATGGATCCCAGACTGTTCCTACTATGACAATATCTTGAGACAGGCAACACTGCAGGACAAACCTGATTTAATAAGATGGTCTTCAGAAATGTACAATGCATTTGATTATCTGAAATGTTTATTAATGTCAAGTCCAGGATTGGGCCTCCCTGACTACAAACTTCCACATGTTTGCACGACAAAATTGTAAAACCATGGCGGGTGTACTGACACAAGAACACGGAGGCAAGTTGCGTCCTTGTGTATTTTTCTCAAAGGTAATGCCCACCCCTGTTCAAGGGATGCCGGCATGTCTGTGTTCTCTTGCAGCCTGTGCTATGATGGTAGAGTTGGCAACTCCTTTCACAATGTGACGTTACACCATTTTTGCACACTACACATGATGTTATAGGCCTACTCAAGGACATCCACACTCAACACAGCAGGCAGCTGAGCTCATGGCACTCACTAGAGCATGTATTCTACATACTGATAGATCTGTCACCATTTATACTGATAGTAGGTACGCACATGGGGTAGTGTGGGACCATGGTGTGATTTGACAGAGCAGAGGATTCACGGCAGCAGATGGTAAGGATCATGTCTCACAGGGCAATGCGCTGGCAGATAAGGTGGCGAAACGAGTGGCCAAATGCAACCCCACAGGTCCATGTAACCATTGGGAGATGCCATGTTTGGCACCTCCAACCCCTGAGATGTCACAAATGCTTACTGATCTTCAAAGATATTCCACTGAACAGGAACAGCAAGACTGGTGTTATCCAGTATTACAGAAAAATCCTAAGACAGGATTAGTCTGCAAAGAGGGGGTAGGATATAACAGTATTGAGAATCCTTACAGATACTCATGGGAAGGCCTTTCCCCACCCCCTGGGCAAGACTCCCAATGATAGTGCAGGAAGGTGATCTTGATTTAATAAGGGAAGAATATGTCACCAAGTTGATACAGGTTCTTAATAAAACTGAGGAAAAAGTTGCTTGTAAGTCTCCCTCTCTTCCACAGGAACCCACCCACCCATACAGGGTGGGGGATGAGGTAGTGATCAAAACACTGAAGAAAGGAAAATCCCAAGGTGACTTCGCATATGGCCAACCCACTACCGTGGTCGCAGTAACCAGAACAGCCGTGCTGACTGAACAGTCTCCAACTTGGATCCACGCCACCCGAGTGAAGCTTGTGAGAACAAGAGAGGAGGCAGGAACGGAGGCAGACAGCCTTGGCCTTGAAGAAGGACAAGAGGTACTAACGGGGACAGACAGCCCTGACCTCCAACAAGGCCCAGAGGTACTAACGGGGGCAGACAGCCCTGACCTCCAACATGATGAGCTCCTCACCCCTTTCTGGGAAATGGTTGAATGTACTGACTAAGATTGCTTCAATAATCTTGTTGATTTTACCAATTAGTAGTAAGGGAGAAGTAGCCGCAACTAGCAAGGGCGGCGTCATCACCTTTTGGTATAATTCATCTAACACTCACGTAGCTACCTACACCTTTTGCCTTTGTGATATATTGAAAACATGTTCATATTATAACTATTGTTCCAACGACTATGTAGAAGGACAGGCCTATGTATGTGTAACAGACTCAAACTGGGGAAAAGGTTGTGCATACTGGGGATCAGTGGGATGGAATACAGGGACAGAATGGGGATATAAACCAGAAAGTGCCCTCAAAAGGAGGGATAAAAATTCTAAGTCCCTTTTGACTAGAATGACACTCCTTGAGAGAGGGACGTGTTATGTGGACACCTCCTCATTGAATTATTGCAAAAAAAGGTCAGCGGAAATGAAGATTGTATTGACAATAGACAACCCTGGTAAATATGATGAAGGAGATTATGTATTAGGATGGTACTTCCATAACATGTGGGGAGCTGAGACTTCTCAGGTAACACAAATGTTCAAACTTAGAGATATGTATAAGTCTAGGGAATACCAACCCATCACAGGTGTCCCCAAAAACCCACTAGCCCCGCATATAGTTTCTCTAAAAAAACCTAAGGGCCATATCTAATCCCACATATGAGGATACTTTGGCCATGGGGACGGGTTTTTCTGATGTTAATTTGTGGCTGGAGTGGATGAAATATATTGCAGCCTCTGTGAATAAAAGTAACTGTTACATATGCGGTGCTGCCAAGCCACACCTAGGTACCGTACCCCTAGTGTTACCAGAAAGTGTTGAAGAATGTTTTTTGACTCTTTTTGTTAATATGTCTTATAACCACAGTGCATGTACAGAATGGAAATCAAAATACCCTCTTTTGTTAAAAAATCCTCGCCCAGGGGCAGGTATCCAGGTATATCCAGGTAACTACACATGTTACAAGGGGAGTACACATGGGAGGAATGTACAGAATTTCACCAAAGGTTATTGTCATAAATACAGCAATCTGAACATATCCCTCACACAGAACCAAGTGTACTCCATATGAGATGTGTACTGGATCTGTGGAGATGGAAAGATAAGATCCAGATTGGAAGGTGCCTGGAAAGGTGAATGTGCGCTTGCCAAAGCTATAATGAACATGCACATTTTTACTGAATCAGATATTACAGACAAAGGGGTGCTAAAGATAAATAAAAGAAGCAGCCCCCTTTCAAGTTTTGACCCCCATGTGTATATAGATGCAATAGGTGTTCCAAGAGGGGTCCCAGATGAGTTCAAAGCTAGAGATCAAGTAGCCGCCGGATTTGAATCAATATTTCCCATTATTACTGTGAATAAAAAATGTTGATTGGATAAATTACATATACTACAATCAGCAAAGGTTTGTAAACTATACCAGAGATGCATTTCTAGGGGTAGCAGAAGAACTACAAGCAGACTCAATCATGACATTCCAGAATCGAATGGTGTTGGATATGATTCTTGCAGAGAAGGGCGGAGTGTGCCGAGTATTGACTGATCCAACCTCCTGCTGCACATACATACCAAATAATACTGGCCCCACTGGTAAGGTCACAATAGCTATAAAAAAGCTTGAAGATCTGTCAGTAGAACTGAAAAAGAACTCAGGTATAAATGATCCATGGGATCAATACTTTGGATGGTTCACAAGTTGGAAACAAGGTCTCATGCAACTAGGGATTGTCATACTAATAGTAATTGTAGTAATAGGTGTAGTAGCATTATGTGTTATTCCCTGTGTGAGACGAATGCTAGAAAAAGGGCTCTCTAATATGTCATTATATCAGACTACTGTACCCCAGGAGGATCGAAGCCCAGATGGGTATAAGAATTACCTAATATCATATAGAGAGAAAAAGGACAAGAAAGGAAAGAACCATGTAGTGTGATACACTAAAGGTTCTTAAAAGGGGATTTGAAAGGAATCCATGTTCTTTATTATGTCAAAATGAATTCTGCTTTTTTCTGAAGTTTTGTTTCTATGTTAGGTACTAACTCTGATTGCTGTGAAACTAATATACTGTAAGGTTTCTATTCTCTGTAACCCTGAATCTTATCTCTTTGGCACTACTCCCGGACAATATTCCTAATATGGAAGTTCCGTTTTTGTTTCTATTTCTCTGAGCGTAGAATGAAACGTGTTAATATGATAGGTTAAATACATAACATACGATGATATGCTAATAAAGAGGGTAAAGCCCCCTCTATATAACCTGTGTGCATTAAAAATAAACCTCAGAGTGTTCATTCAGTACATCACTGTTGTGTCTTTTGTTACCTACTGAGTGAAGCGCTCTCCTGACGTCAGAAAGGGACTCAAACCAAGCCGATACTAGAAGTTTGGTGCCAGGGGTACCAAGTGGGACTCAGAGATTCCTATCACCCCCCGTCACTTATTAACCCCTTATTAGCCCCTGATCACCCCATATAGACTCCCTGATCACCCCCCTGTCATTGATTACCCCCCTGTCATTGATCACACCCCTGTAAAGCTCCATTCAGACGTCCGCATGATTTTTACGGATCCACTGATAGATGGATCGGATCCGCAAAACGCACACGGACGTCTGAATGGAGCCTTACAGGGGCGTGATCAATGACTGTGGTGATCACCCCATATAGACTCCCTGATCACCCCCCTGTCATTGATTACCCCCCTGTCATTGATCACACCCCTGTAAAGCTCCATTCAGACGTCCGCATGATTTTTACGGAATCCACTGATAGATGGATCGGATCCGCAAAACGCATACGAACGTCTGAATGGATCCTTACAGGGGCGTGATCAATGACTGTGGTGATCACCCCATATAGACTCCCTCATCACCCCCCTGTCATTGATCACACCCCTGTAAAGCTCCATTCAGATGTCCGCATGATTTTTACGGATCCACTGATAGATGGATCGGATCCGCAAAACGCACACGGACGTCTGAATGGAGCCTTACAGGGGCGTGATCAATGACTGTGGTGATCACCCCATATAGACTCCCTGATCACCCCCCTGTCATTGATTACCCCCCTGTCATTGATCACACCCCTGTAAAGCTCCATTCAGACGTCCGCATGATTTTTACGGATCCACTGATAGATGGATCGGATCCGCAAAACACATACGGACATCTGAATGGAGCCTTATAGGGGGGTGATCAATGACAGGGGGGTGATCACCCCATATAGACTCCCTGATCACCCCCCTGTCATTGATCACCCCCCTGTCATTGATTACCCCCCTGTCATTGATAACCCCTCTGTAAGGCTCCATTCAGACATTTTTTTGGCCCAAGTTAGCGGAAATTATTATTTTTTTCTTACAAAGTCTCATATTCCACTAACTTGTGTCAAAAAATTTAATCTCACATGAACTCACCATACCCCTCACGGAATCCAAATGCGTAAAAAATTTTTGACATTTATATTCCAGACTTCTTCTCACGCTTTAGGGCCCCTAGAATGCCAGGGCAGTATAAATACCCCACATGTGACCCCATTTCGGAAAGAAGACACCCCCAGGTATTCCGTGAGGGGCATATTGAGTCCATGAAAGATTGAAATTTTTGTCCCAAGTTAGCGGAACGGGAGACTTTGTGAGAAAAAAATAAAAAATATCAATTTCCGCTAACTTGTGCCAAAAAAATAAAATTTCTATGAACTCGCCATGCCCCTCATTGAATACCTTGGGGTGTCTTCTTTCCAAAATGGGGTCACATGTGGGGTATTTATACTGCCCTGGCATTCTAGGGGCCCCAAAGCGTGAGAAGAAGTCTGGTATCCAAATGTCTAAAAATGCCCTCCTAAAAGGAATTTGGGCACCTTTGCGCATCTAGGCTGCAAAAAAAGTGTCACACATCTGGTATCGCCGTACTCAGGAGAAGTTGGGGAATGTGTTTTGGGGTGTCATTTTACATATACCCATGCTGGGTGAGAGAAATATCTTGGTCAAATGCCAACTTTGTATAAAAAAATGGGAAAAGTTGTCTTTTGCCAAGATATTTCTCTCACCCAGCATGGGTATATGTAAAAAGACACCCCAAAACACATTCCCCAACTTCTCCTGAATACGGCGATACCACATGTGTGACACTTTTTTGCAGCCTAGGTGGGCAAAGGGGCCCATATTCCAAAGAGCACCTTTAGGATTTCACAGGTCATTTACCTACTTACCACAAATTAGGGCCCCTGGAAAATGCCAGGGCAGTATAACTACCCCACAAGTGACCCCATTTTGGAAAGAAGACACCCCAAGGTATTCCGTGAGGGGCATGGCGAGTTCCTAGAATTTTTTATTTTTTGTCACAAGTTAGTGGAAAATGATGATTTTTTTTTTTGATTTTTTTTTTCTTACAAAGTCTCATATTCCACTAACTTGTGACAAAAAATAAAAACTTCCATGAACTCACTATGCCCATCAGCGAATACCTTGGGGTGTCTTCTTTCCAAAATGGGGTCACTTGTGGGGTAGTTATACTGCCCTGGCATTCTAGGGGCCCAAATGTGTGGTAAGGAGTTTGAAATCAAATTCTGTAAAAAATGGCTGGTGAAATCCGAAAGGTGCTCTTTGGAATATGGGCCCCTTTGCCCACCTAGGCTGCAAAAAAGTGTCACACATGTGGTATCTCCGTATTCAGGAGAAGTTGGGGAATGTGTTTTGGGGTGTCTTTTTACATATACCCATGCTGGGTGAGAGAAATATCTTGGCAAAAGACAACTTTTACCATTTTTTTTATACAAAGTTGTCTTTTGCCAAGATATTTCTCTCACCCAGCATGGGTATATGTAAAATGACACCCCAAAACACATTCCCCAACTTCTCCTGAATACGGAGATACCACATGTGTGACACTTTTTTGCAGCCTAGGTGGGCAAAGGGGCCCACATTCCAAAGAGCACCTTTCGGATTTCACCAGCCATTTTTTACAGAATTTGATTTCAAACTCCTTACCACACATTTGGGCCCCTAGAATGCCAGGGCAGTATAACTACCCCACAAGTGACCCCATTTTGGAAAGAAGACATCCCAAGGTATTCGCTGATGGGCATAGTGAGTTCATGGAAGCTTTTATTTTTTGTCACAAGTTAGTGGAATATGGGACTTTGTAAGAAAAAAAAAAAAAAAAAAATCATCATTTTCCGCTAACTTGTGACAAAAAATAAAATGTTCTATGAACTCACTATGCCCATCAGCGAATACCTTAGGGTGTCTACTTTCCGAAATGGGGTCATTTGTGGGGTTTTTCTACTGTCTGGGCATTGTAGAACCTCAGGAAACATGACAGGTGCTCAGAAAGTCAGAGCTGCTTCAAAAAGCGGAAATTCACATTTTTGTACCATACTTTGTAAACGCTATAACTTTTACCCAAACCATTTATTTTTTTACCCAAACATTTTTTTTTATCAAAGACATGTAGAACAATAAATTTAGAGCAAAATTTATATATGGATCTTGTTTTTTTTGCAAAATTTTACAACTGAAAGTGAAAAATGTCATTTTTTTGCAAAAAAATCATTAAATTTCGATTAATAACAAAAAAAGTAAAAATGTCAGCAGCAATGAAATACCACCAAATGAAAGCTCTATTAGTGAGAAGAAAAGGAGGTAAAATTCATTTGGGTGGTAAGTTGCATGACCGAGCAATAAACCGCTAAAGTTGTGGAGTGCCGATTTGTAAAAAAGGGCCTGGTCTTTAGGGGGGTATAAACCTGTGGTCCTTAAGTGGTTAAGGAAACCTTCATATGTGCTATTTTTGAGTAAGCAGAGCAAACTAGTTCTGTGACATTTGTGGCAAGTTATTATTGTATTTGCCTCCAGCAATCATACAAAAAGCCTACTCGTTGGGCTGGAACAACATGTCGATCTTTGGCATGAGAGCTGTGAGACCAGTGATTGGCTACAGCGGCCACATGCTGTATACTGGTATGTCACCCCTGCAGCTTATAAATACAGACCGAAGCAGCAGTGCTGGAAATGGTAGGGGATGAAGTGGTGAGTATCTGATCTTTTATTATTTTAGCACATTTAGGGGTACTGGGCAGATTTTCAAAAAAGTTGGACATCCCTTTTAACCAGCTTATGAGTATACGAACAAGGCAGAGGCCAATGTTATGTGAGCACTAAGACATTAGTGTGGTTTTATGATGCAGAAAATTTATTTTTTCCCTCTGCTGTTTACCTGTGGAGTGGTTTGTGCTTCCAGGTGCTATTAATTGCACCACTGAACTCATCCTCTCTCTACTGGGCTCGCTGTACTAAGTGGGCTTGTGAATAAGTGGAGTTTAAAGAACCGGAGTTTAAGACAAGGAGCAAGAAACTAAGGTTTGATAGACTTTCCTTGTGTGTTGTTGCCTTGATTCTAGCTAGTCCTCCAACTACAGCAGACAGGGGCTAAGTCTAACTCCTATTTCCTGTTTTCCTACTTTACTGTTCATCCCCTTTTAAACATGTGCTCCATGGACAATGCTACTAAGTGTGTGTCCTGTGCAATGTATGCGTGCCTTGAAGAGCCTTTCGAGGGTGAATACATTTGCACTAGATGCAATCATATTGCATATTTGGAAGCCCAGATCTTGGATCTAAATAAGCAGCTTGAAATACTTAGGGGCATTGCAAAACTGGAGAGAGGCTTAGACCTTACTGTACAGGCACTGACTGGGGTCAGTGAAATGGAGGTGGGAGGAGGAGGGCAAGATCAGGACTATCAGTTCAGCAGTTGGGTTAATGTAGGAAAAAGGGGTAGAGGGAAAAAAGTGCCAGGGAAGCTAGTCCTCAGCTGGAACTTCCTAGTAAATATGCCTGTTTGGCTGATATTAGGGATAAAAGCCCAGGGCCAGCAACACTGCAGTAGGGCGTTTCTCCTAGCAACCAGGAGGATGACCACTGCAAGAAGGATGGGAAAAGTAGTGCAGCAAAGGTCAGACAGATGCTGGTGGTAGTGGACTCTATTATTAGGAGGACAGACAGGGTCATCTGTCGCCGAGACCGTGAATGCCGAACAGTGTGTTGTCTTCCGGGTGCTCGGGTTCGGCATATTGTGGATCGGATTGACAGATTGCTGGGTGGGGCTTGGAAAGACCCGGTGGTCATGGTACACATTGGCACCAATGACAAAGTCAGGGGGAGATGGAAGGTCCTTAAGAATGATTTTAGGGAACTAGGAGAGAAGCTCAAGTCCAGGACCTCCAAGGTAGTGTTTTCAGAAATACTACCAGTGCCACAAGCGTCAACAGAGAGACAACGGGAGCTTAGGGAGTTAAATAAGTGGCTTATAAGCTGGTGCAGGAAGGAAGGGTTTGGGTTCATGGAGAACAGGGCGACTTCTCTGTCGGTTACAGGCTCTACAGTAAGGGGAAAAAATGTTTAAATGGCTGGAGGATTTTTTAAACTGGGATGTGGGGGGAGGGTGGGGGGGTCTTACTAATAAGGGGGTAGATAGTGTAGAAAGAGAATGGGATATAGGAGGGGACAGTGAGGATTTAGTCGGGGCTGGGGTTAGTGAGGAAAGTAGGGAGAAGACTGGGCAGAACTATACACTGATGAAAAATAGAACTGCTGGTAACAAGAACATGTTACATACAAACATCAACCAAGGTAACCAAAAAATCCCAGATATTCACTTTACAGGTAATAGTAATTTAAAATGTATTTTCACAAATGCCAGAAATCTAGCTAGCAAAATGGGGGAGCTGGAGGCTATGGTACTAGAAGAACACATAGATACAGTTAGTGTGGCTAAAACATGGTTTGATTATTTGCGTGACTGGGCTGTAAATATTAAGGGTTTTACACTATTTAGGAAAGACAGGGTCAATAGAAAAGGAGGTGTCGTGGGCCTGTATGTGAGGAGTGATCTGAAGACAAGTGTGAAAGAGGCAATTGTGGGTAAGGGTGGTGAGGATGAGAAAACCTTATGGGTGGTAGTGATGAGCTTGAGGTGCCATATTCGTTTTCGCGATATTTCGCGAATATTCGTTAGAATATTCGTATTCTATCCTCAGAAATCGAATATTCGTACGTTAGCTAATAATATGCGCATAATATGCGCATAGTTATATACGCGTAATATGCGCATATTATGCGAATTCGCAAATTTCTAAATGTCTTTAGTGTTCAGTGGTGTACTGTTCACTGTTCAAATTATACAATAAATGTTTTGAATATTCTCTATATTGCAATATAAAATCAGACTAGAACACAATGTTATTGCAATATAGCCTAGGCAATATTATTCATTTTCAATAGAAAGATTTCGAAACTACTAATGCCTTATATCCGCTTTGTTTTTTACGAATATTATAGATATTGTAATATATCATAGATTTCGAGTGATACGAATATTCTAAAACCTGATATATCATTAATTTTATCGAATATTCGTTAACATACAAATAGCTGAAACGGCACTGACATTTTCGTATCATTTTGCGCATGCGCGTGATTTGTTCAAAACCGGAAGTAAGCGCCGTTTTAAACCAGAATTCAACTTGCGTCAGTTTTGTGCGGTTGAAAACTTTATGCGCTCAGTTTTTACGATGGTGGCCAGCAAGTTCACTAAAGCTGAGGAGGAGCTGATCGTCATAGTAAGTATAATCTAATTGAACATTTGTTCGCATACACGCTTGTTTCGCATATCTTAGTAATATTCCTATGTAGGTTTATTGAATTGAATTTTTCGGATGTATTTGTTTAAACTATTTTCGCATGGCATTAAAATTCGGATAGTACATACTTTGATTACATATAAATGATAGTTTGAAACAAGTATTGTTGACATTCCAAAGTAATATATTTTTCAGATAATCATTAACATCTACTCATACTATATATAATGTGATTTTATCTATATTACTAAAATAAATAGTTAAGCATTTTTGATCTCATAAATGGTTTTAATGGTCTGCCATCAAAGCAGTATCTCACTGGCATCTGCTATATATTTATATGCTATTCATACATACATGTGGCCGACGTGTCATTATGTATGGATAGCAATGCATACAAATATATATATCAGATGCACATTGTACATCTAATTTCCTGCCTCAGACAATATACCCACACTGCATACCACCAAACCCCCCCTCAAACCCCCCCCCCCCCCCCTGACCTCCCCCAACACACAAACACACACACACAGTCTATTCAAACAGCGGTCCTCCAGTTGTTCTAAAACTACAACTCCCGTCCCATTATGTCCTTCTATAGGATGATAGCTGTAGGTTGTCATGGAATGATGTGAGTTTTATTTTTGCCACAGCCGGAGGGCCGCAGTTTGCAGGGGGGCCGCAGTGTGCGGACGGCTAGTCTAAATATTCAAATAAGTGTCCTGTTGGTCAGGAGAAGTAATTTTTTACATTATACAGTATATTTGCTGGTTCATTTAGCGTTACCCAGGGTGCACCACGTGGAGGCGGACCAGCTTTACACCCCAAACTATGCCGTCACTAGACAGGTACATCTCTCCTCAGATGGACAATATCTAATAGCTTATACCCCACACACATACAATTTCACCACAATTAGATTTTATACGGTTACGTTAAGTTAAATTGTAGTATTTGACTCGCAAATAATAATAATTTTTGGTTTGGTATTTGAGATAATGATGACATGTTGGTGGTCAGTTACTGCGGCATCAAGGCAGCGCACGGCGAGCGGTTCCGTGTAATTAAACTACAACATGCAGAGCTTTTAGTTAGACTGCCTCTGGCCGTGTGCTGACTTGCTGCTGCTGGAACGTTTCCCTCGACACCAGTGGTGTAGCTGCAGGCCCGGCAGCTGTTCCATCCGTTTTGTTAACTGTCTATACTGTCACTGTGTTACATAATTTCATTGTGTAATACTACCGAGGGGGCCATGACGAAATCTTTTAGTCCTCCTTTGTGGGATGGGCCTCTTCTGGGTCAGGGCCGCAAAGCAGACGCTTCTCCTGCTTCCCGGATAGTTACACCCCTGGCCGCCATTATTATAGTAAATGTTGACGTATCGTCATTCTTGTCGCTGTGGCGTATTTACAGGGCATGCTTGGGGGCCCTGACCCAGAAGGGGCAGATCCAGGAGGAGGAGGTCTAAAAGATTTTTTCAGGGCCCCCTCAACAGTATTACACAATAAAATTATATACAGTGACAGTATAGACAGTGTATAAAATGGATGGAACAGCTGCCGGGACTGGTGTGAGAGAGCAATCTTTACTAGCCACAGTTATGTGGGTGGCTTGAAAGTAATGCCTTTTTGAAAATTTGTGGGTGGTAGGTAGGTTGTCCCCATTAAAAAAATTTTGCTGTGGGGCCAAGTCATTTCTAACTACGCCACTGTCTGGGGGCATAAGTGAACTAGCGGCAGGAAGGATCTGACCGCTTGTTCAACTTCCTAGAATAGCCTGACGTACTCCACTTGTGCTAATGTTAAAGTTCCTTAATCTTAGTTTTATTAAATAATTTTTATAAAATGCTTCTTTTCTTAATCACGCAGCGCCTGTTAGAGCAAGGTTATGATGAACTACGCTCTAACAAATCAAAACACGCCATAGTAAGGGAGCTGAGGAAGGAGATGAGGAGGGTTCATGAGGGCAAACATGAAGCCTTGGCCATTTGCAAAAAGTGGTCGGACCTGAAGCGGAGACATATGGCCAGAATCCGCAAGATCCGTGACGAGCACTGTCCAGGTACAAACATTATTGAGTGTTGATGAAATAAACAAAAGTAACGTAATGGTGAGGTACATTTATTATTTGTGATTTTTATTTTTACATAAGTATTAATTTGTAATTATAGGGGCTCGCCTTCCGTCTGTAAAACACAGGCCTGCCAGCAGGGATTCCTGGGAGCTGTCGGCGTCTGAGGGGGAGCAGGAGCAGCAGGCAGGACCCTCAGGGACATCAAATGACCCACCACCACCACAGGAGGGGGAGTCAATGGTGGAGGAAGAGGCTGGACCAGCAGCCCTACCTGAGTTGCCCCCCCACATTTTTGAGGATGAGGAGCAGGAAGAGGAGGATGATGACGGGGTAGTCACCACCCCACACAAGGAGGGTAAATATGTGTGTAGTGGAGGGGTAGCACGATCCACAAGGTCTCCGCTGGGAGCCTGGAAACAGGAGCAAGCTCTTAAAAGAGCTTATACTCAGGGGAGTATTGTGATATAGCAATCCCCAAGAGTGTAGTTATTCCATCCCCCAAACAGGAGCCAAGACTTCATTAAGGAATAAAACAGGAACTCTTTATTGAGGGCTACCCCCCCTATGCAGCTCCCCATCTGGTGGACACGCCCCTAGTGGACAAGAAGCAAGACTGCTACACAGGACAGATATGCAGCAACTTAGGATACACAGACACAACACATCCCCACAATGCATCATGGTTTCATCCTCTCTGGCCTGGAGGGGAGAGGAGTAATCCAATTATCTTTCAGGACAAAGGGACATCGGCAATACACATGTGAGAACAACAGAACAGGAATCCCCACCCAAAAACACAATGTCACACCCTCCCAGCAACACAGACATTTAACATATTCCAAGATAGCTGAAGTCTGAGTGCATATCATTAGGTGAATGCCGCTCAGAATACACAAATACAATACAAATAGCTATCTGGGTGCCCTCACATAACAACATACAATTGCATCAATGCTGGCGGTTTTCATGCAGCCAGCCTAGGAACTTTACAGCCCACACGAACCATATTACACAAAACATCTATACGCTTGATTCTTTTAAGTGGCATACACATATGCAATAACGTCGTACATACAGGAATGACAATATACAGTGGCTGAGTTTGCCACCATGTGCTTTTGTTGTTTAAACTTATTCACACACACATGTATTAGTTTAGTTATATTGGATAACATAAAGTGCCAAACTTACAGTTCATTACAAGCAGGGTAAAAAGACAGTACTATCGAAACACACTACTGTCTGTCACCATTCTGGTTCCTTTCTTAGATTGTTCTGCGTTGGGATGGCCTGTCCACAATTTATCTTAAAATCCTTTTTAACAGCACCGTTATGAGAACATAGGATGGAGTACGGATGAGACATGTCCCACCCAATGTCTATGTTAACTATTTTAACGCCGTTCAAAAATCAATATTAAAGACAAAACTCCAGAAACAAAACAGGTGTGCTTATTCCCGACGTACAGATTAACGTAAATTTGTTTATCTTTTTCACACTTTTCAATCTTGTCGTTGCAATATTATTCAAAAATCTATTGATTATAAAAAGTATAATAATAATAATAAGAACCCTATCATTTATACCAATAAATATAAATTAATTATACAAATCAAATATCATATGTAAATTATGACCTCAATGACATAGACTATTCATGGACTAATGTTAGGTTAAAAAAAAATTTTTTTTTATTTTATATAGACGTTTAAAATGAAAAATATATTTTTCATATTTTTTTTCACCTACAATAGTCAATAGTGAACAACTTTATACAATATTCACTAAATTGCATTTAATGAGATGTCAAACAAATAAATACATATTTAAAATGTACTATATATATTATATATATATATATATATATATATATATATTTAATTATATATTTTTTTCTTTTTAACAGTAATTAAATCCCTCAAGGAGAAGGTTCAAGTCCTTCAGAGGGACCATGTTTCTCTGTTGAGGAAGTGCCGGGAGCAGCACTGCCGCAAATTACGCCAGTTAAGGGTGCAGTACTCCCACCAAATGGCTGTCGTGGAGGAGCAGCACAACAAGGCGGTTGGGGAGATACTCAACATTATTAATGTTCTGAAGGCCTTGCCTTAAGGCCAATTTTACTTTTTTTTTGTTGTTATTTAAATATTATAAAAAATATTATTTTATTTGTTGATCTATATATTGTGTGTTTGTTTTTATTTTATTAATTGAAGTTTTGCAATTCATTTCAAAACATTTGTTTACAGTGAGGCCCCTATACTATACACAAACTCATCAGTACACTGACAAACATCAACCGGAATGTACATATAAAATTGGCATTTTTTGTCCCACCCAGAAGTTCAACGCATATTTATAATAGCAGTAGTCCTTGATAATCGTTGAGTATGTTGCCTACACATAATTATTAAGCAATTGGATAATATGAGCATTTATGGTTGTTGTAGGCCTTATAATCCACCGTTAATCTCTTATTTCGAACTAATTGTGTATACCCCACAAAAAAAAAAAAAAAAAAAGTAGATATAAGTAAAATGGTAAAGGCATGTTGTAAAAACTAAACAGCACGTATCCGTAATAGTGCACTTATTACAAAAAAATTTAAATGTCCTGGCATTGCTTCCGCCAAACAGACCAAAAAATGTGCTTACATGACTCAGAGTATAAGAATTCTCCAACAGTTGAGGAACATTATATAGTACGTATTTTTAAATTAAATTTTTTTAAAGCTGTGTCTATATATATTTAGCATGTGCAAATCATCATTACATTATTGTCAATATTTAAAAAAATAGATAAAAGTAAATATCCCTATATACATGTGTCATTCAGGCTTCATTATCAAAACCGGATTGTCACACGGATGAGTCTAACGCCAGTCAGACCCAACCATGTAGATAGGTCAACACGGAAGTCGGCCACCCCTCCCAGGACAACAGACACCACCATGTTAGAACCTTAATCCGTAGGGAAAAAATAAACTTAAATAAAATCAAATAAAATTGTTTCATTAGGTTCATCAATAAGTCGAGTACTATTTTTATTGCACAAGACCTTTTGACAAGGGAAAGCCACATGCGGTCCACAACTTGCTACATCGTGAACCACAACATTGGCCCCCCAAACCCAATTTTTTAAAATAAACCAAAGAAAATAAAATAAAGTTAAATAATTTAATTTTGTAAATGAAGCCAAACAACACTTTTTATTTTATTGTGTTATTGATATACTTTTTTCTTATTTTAAATATTGACAATACATAAGTGACACAGCACATGCATGAATATTAACAATCCAAAACAAGTTTTGAGAATTCTACACTCTAGACTTGTTATAGTGCAAAGTAGAAAAATTGATCCATGCTGGTTGCCTACGCACGATTAAGAACCTTCATGTTTTACAGTTAACACTGTAGTAAAATGCAGACTCCAAAGTTATGATTCATAACTCTGCAGAATAATTGAATTAAATAACGCTTAAGTAGACTGTTATTTAAAAAAAATATATAAGGTCTTAAAGGTCTCAAATAACTTGTTTGTACATGGATTTAAATTAGGTTTAATGCTCCCTGAACAAATAGTTCACATTTGATACAATATGCATGATGCTATTGTCTTATTCTAGACTGTTCATGGCATCACGGAAGAAAACATTAATTAATGTATTACTAACATGGTCAGTTGATCTGTTGATTTAGTCTTTTCAACTGATTCATTAAAAACATAATGTTGCTCAATGATGAACATAGACTGGGACAACTCTAGCAAAGGCAGAATATAGCACTGGACCAACAGGCTTGTACAGTAGACACTAGTCATAATGGGTGAATGACTTCATCTTCATCTTTTTTGGTTGAGCCTATCACTCGGGAACCTGTTAAATCTTGAATCATTCAAAATCAAAAAATTTTGACATAGCTCCAGATTACGATTTTTAAGCTCCTTAGCATGAACATTTTTTAGATATCAAAATAAAAACTATATTATATATGTTTTTTCATGAGGGTATTGTCAAAAAATGTTCAATAGCAGCAGCAGTAGATCCATTGTTTTAATCCACCTAGATGACTAGGATATATCAGGAGTCGTGACAGGTTGCATCATCCACCATAGGTTTTTTGAAAATGGTATTGAATGAGCCCCACACAAGCAGAACATGAAGCAGCAGCAGTAGATTGAGTGTTATAATGCCCCTAGATGACTAGGATAGATCAGGAGTCAGGACAGGTTGCATCATCCACCATAGGTTTTTTGAAAATGGTATTGAATGAGGCCCACATATAGCTAGGCCCAAATCAGCAGAACATGAAGCTGCAGCAGTAGATTGAGTGTTATAATGCCCCTAGATGACTAGGATAGATCAGGAGTCAGGACAGGTTGCATCATCCACCATAGGTTTTTTGAAAATGGTATTGAATGAGCCCCACACAAGCAGAACATGAAGCAGCAGCAGTAGATTGAGTGTTATAATGCCCCTAGATGACTAGGATAGATCAGGAGTCAGGACAGGTTGCATCATCCACCATAGGTTTTTTGAAAATGGTATTGAATGAGTCCCACATATAGCTAGGCCCAAATCAGCAGAACATGAAGCAGCAGTAGTCGATTGAGTGTTATAATGCCCCTAGATGACTAGGATAGATCAGTAGTCAGGACAGGTTGCATCATCCACCATAGGTTTTTTGAAAATGGTATTGAATGAGCCACACACAAGCAGAACATGAAGCAGCAGCAGTAGATTGAGTGTTATAATGCCCCTAGATGACTAGGATAGATCAGGAGTCAGGACAGGTTGCATCATCCACCATAGGTTTTTTGAAAATGGTATTGAATGAGCCCCACACAAGCAGAACATGAAGCAGCAGCAGTAGATTGAGTGTTATAATGCCCCTAGATGACTAGGATAGATCAGGAGTCAGGACAGGTTGCATCATCCACCATAGGTTTTTTGAAAATGGTATTGAATGAGCCCCACACAAGCAGAACATGAAGCAGCAGCAGTAGATTGAGTGTTATAATGCCCCTAGATGACTAGGATAGATCAGGAGTCAGGACAGGTTGCATCATCCACCATAGGTTTTTTCAAAATGGTATTGAATGAGGCCCACATATAGCTAGGCCCAAATCAGCAGAACATGAAGCAGCAGTAGTCGATTGAGTGTTATAATGCCCCTAGATGACTAGGATAGATCAGTAGTCAGGACAGGTTGCATCATCCACCATAGGTTTTTTGAAAATGGTATTGAATGAGGCCCACATATAGCTAGGCCCAAATCAGCAGAACATGAAGCTGCAGCAGTAGATTGAGTGTTATAATGCCCCTAGATGACTAGGATAGATCAGGAGTCAGGACAGGTTGCATCATCCACCATAGGTTTTTTGAAAATGGTATTGAATGAGGCCCACATATAGCTAGGCCCAAATCAGCAGAACATGAAGCTGCAGCAGTAGATTGAGTGTTATAATGCCCCTAGATGACTAGGATAGATCAGGAGTCAGGACAGGTTGCATCATCCACCATAGGTTTTTTGAAAATGGTATTGAATGAGGCCCACATATAGCTAGGCCCAAATCAGCAGAACATGAAGCAGCAGTAGTCGATTGAGTGTTATAATGCCCCTAGATGACTAGGATAGATCAGTAGTCAGGACAGGTTGCATCATCCACCATAGGTTTTTTGAAAATGGTATTGAATGAGGCCCACATATAGCTAGGCCCAAATCAGCAGAACATGAAGCTGCAGCAGTAGATTGAGTGTTATAATGCCCCTAGATGACTAGGATAGATCAGGAGTCAGGACAGGTTGCATCATCCACCATAGGTTTTTTGAAAATGGTATTGAATGAGGCCCACATATAGCTAGGCCCAAATAACTAATATGATAATAATTAAACAAATATTGATAAAATTATGGATTTTACATTAAAAACAATTAAAAAACAACGTATTGGAGGGAGAGCAAAGGAGAGGGATGAACAAGGGACCCTTCAGCGCCCTGAACCGACAGCGGGGGCCAAGAAGTCACTGCCGATCCAGGACTCATTCATTTTTATGAATGTTAGTCTGTCCACAGAGTCAGTGGACAGACGGGTCCTCTTGTCGGTGACCACCCCACCTGCCGCGCTGAAAGTCCGCTCAGACAGTACGCTGGAGGGGGGGCAAGAAAGTATCTCCAGCGCATACTGAGCGAGCTCGCGGCAGGTGTCCAGCCTGGCAACCCAGTACTCCATGGGGTCGTCGGTGCTCATGCTGTCGGAAGCACCAACGGACCCCATGTAGTCTGCCACCATGCGGGCCAGCCGCTGGTGGTTACTCATGCTGCTGCTGCTGGTACTGGGTCGCGCAGACTGGTAGAACAGCCTCATCTCACCCTCAAGGTCACCTGCTCGGCTGGTGCTGGTGGTTCCAGACACCTGCTGGGTGAGATGGGCGGGGAGAACTGGAGCGTGAGGCATAGGGTTTGCCTCCTCCAGCCGGTGGACCAGACAGGCCCGCAACTTTTCAATACGGGCCTGCCTCCGGCTGGCTGGTAGAAACTCCTCCAGTTTCCCCTTGCAGCGAGGGTCTAATAGGGTGGCCAACCAAAACTCATCCCTCTCCTTTATTTTGATGATCCGGGGGTCCCTCCTGAGGCATCGCAGCATGTGGGCAGCCATGGGGAAGAGCACAGCCCGCTGTGACTCTTCAGAGCTGCCAGAGACCATGACCTCTTGGTCCTCCTGCTGCCGATGCTGCTGCTCCCGGTCGGAGGTGCCCCACCCCCGGACTATAGGTGCCCCCAGCACCGGCTCTCCCTCCTGACCAAGCCAGACT
>NW_024400638.1:0-25992 GCF_905171765.1 Bufo bufo | reverse complement strand
TACACTACACCACCTCCTGTATCTACTATTCCTGTACCGTCCTCACACACACTCCTCTACACTACACCTCCTCCTGTATCTACTATTCCTGTACCGTCCTCACACACACTCCTCTACACTACACCTCCTCCTGTATCTACTATTCCTGTACCGTCCTCACACACACTCCTCTACACTACACCTCCTCCTGTATCTACTATTCCTGTACCGTCCTCACACACACTCCTCTACACTACACCTCCTCCTGTATCTACTATTCCTGTACCGTCCTCACACACACTCCTCTACACTACACCTCCTGTATCTACTATTCCTGTACCGTCCTCACACACACTCCTCTACACTACACCTCCTCCTGTACCTACTATTCCTGTACCGTCCTCACACACACTCCTCTACACTACACCTCCTCCTGTATCTACTATTCCTGTACCGTCCTCACACACACTCCTCTACACTACACCTCCTCCTGTATCTACTATTCCTGTACCGTCCTCACACACACTCCTCTACACTACACCTCCTCCTGTATCTGCTATTCCTGTACTGTCCTCACACACACTCCTCTACACTACACCTCCTCCTGTATCTACTATTCCTGTACCGTCCTCACACACACTCCTCTACACTACACCTCCTCCTGTATCTACTATTCCTGTACCGTCCTCACACACACTCCTCTACACTACACCTCCTCCTGTATCTACTATTCCTGTACCGTCCTCACACACACTCCTCTACACTACACCTCCTCCTGTATCTACTATTCCTGTACCGTCCTCACACACACTCCTCTACACTACACCTCCTCCTGTATCTACTATTCCTGTACCGTCCTCACACACACTCCTCTACACTACACCTCCTCCTGTATCTACTATTCCTGTACCGTCCTCACACACACTCCTCTACACTACACCACCTCCTGTATCTACTATTCCTGTACTGTCCTCACACACACTCCTCTACACTACACCTCCTGTATCTACTATTCCTGTACCGTCCTCACACACACTCCTCTACACTACACCTCCTGTATCTACTATTCCTGTACCGTCCTCACACACACTCCTCTACACTACATCTCCTCCTGTATCTACTATTCCTGTACCGTCCTCACACACACTCCTCTACACTACACCTCCTCCTGTATCTACTATTCCTGTACCGTCCTCACACACACTCCTCTACACTACACCTCCTGTATCTACTATTCCTGTACCGTCCTCACACACACTCCTCTACACTACACCTCCTCCTGTATCTACTATTCCTGTACTGTCCTCACACACACTCCTCTACACTACACCTCCTGTATCTACTATTCCTGTACCGTCCTCACACACATTCCTCTACACTACACCTCCTGTATCTACTATTCCTGTACCGTCCTCACACACACTCCTCTACACTACACCTCCTCCTGTATCTACTATTCCTGTACTGTCCTCACACACACTCCTCTACACTACACCTCCTCCTGTATCTACTATTCCTGTACTGTCCTCACACACACTCCTCTACACTACACCTCCTCCTGTGTCTACTATTCCTGTACCGTCCTCCCACACACTCCTCTACACTACACCTCCTGTATCTACTATTCCTGTACCGTCCTCACACACACTCCTCTACACTACACCTCCTCCTGTATCTACTATTCCTGTACCGTCCTCACACACACTCCTCTACACTACACCTCCTCCTGTATCTACTATTCCTGTACCGTCCTCACACACACTCCTCTACACTACACCTCCTCCTGTATCTACTATTCCTGTACCGTCCTCACACACACTCCTCTACACTACACCTCCTCCTGTATCTACTATTCCTGTACTGTCCTCACACACACTCCTCTACACTACACCTCCTGTATCTACTATTCCTGTACCGTCCTCACACACACTCCTCTACACTACATCTCCTCCTGTATCTACTATTCCTGTACCGTCCTCACACACACTCCTCTACACTACACCTCCTCCTGTATCTACTATTCCTGTACCGTCCTCACACACACTCCTCTACACTACACCTCCTGTATCTACTATTCCTGTACCGTCCTCACACACACTCCTCTACACTACATCTCCTCCTGTATCTACTATTCCTGTACCGTCCTCACACACACTCCTCTACACTACACCTCCTCCTGTATCTACTATTCCTGTACCGTCCTCACACACACTCCTCTACACTACACCTCCTGTATCTACTATTCCTGTACCGTCCTCACACACACTCCTCTACACCTCCTCCTGTATCTACTATTCCTGTACCGTCCTCACACACATTCCTCTACACTACACCTCCTGTATCTACTATTCCTGTACCGTCCTCACACACACTCCTCTACACTACACCTCCTCCTGTATCTACTATTCCTGTACTGTCCTCACACACACTCCTCTACACTACACCTCCTCCTGTATCTACTATTCCTGTACTGTCCTCACACACACTCCTCTACACTACACCTCCTCCTGTGTCTACTATTCCTGTACCGTCCTCCCACACACTCCTCTACACTACACCTCCTGTATCTACTATTCCTGTACCGTCCTCACACACACTCCTCTACACTACACCTCCTCCTGTATCTACTATTCCTGTACCGTCCTCACACACACTCCTCTACACTACACCTCCTCCTGTATCTACTATTCCTGTACCGTCCTCACACACACTCCTCTACACTACACCTCCTCCTGTATCTACTATTCCTGTACCGTCCTCACACACACTCCTCTACACTACACCTCCTCCTGTATCTACTATTCCTGTACTGTCCTCACACACACTCCTCTACACTACACCTCCTCCTGTATCTACTATTCCTGTACCGTCCTCACACACACTCCTCTACACTACACCTCCTCCTGTATCTACTATTCCTGTACCGTCCTCACACACACTCCTCTACACTACACCTCCTGTATCTACTATTCCTGTACCGTCCTCACACACACTCCTCCACACTACACCTCCTCCTGTATCTACTATTCCTGTACTGTCCTCACACACACTCCTCTACACTACACCTCCTGTATCTACTATTCCTGTACCGTCCTCACACACACTCCTCTACACTACACCTCCTGTATCTACTATTCCTGTACCGTCCTCACACACACTCCTCCACACTACACCTCCTCCTGTATCTACTATTCCTGTACCGTCCTCACACACACTCCTCTACACTACACCTCCTCCTGTATCTACTATTCCTGTACTGTCCTCACACACACTCCTCTACACTACACCTCCTCCTGTATCTACTATTCCTGTACCGTCCTCACACACACTCCTCTACACTACACCTCCTCCTGTATCTACTATTCCTGTACCGTCCTCACACACACTCCTCTACACTACACCTCCTCCTGTATCTACTATTCCTGTACCGTCCTCACACACACTCCTCTACACTACACCTCCTCCTGTATCTACTATTCCTGTACCGTCCTCACACACACTCCTCTACACTACACCTCCTCCTGTATCTACTATTCCTGTACCGTCCTCACACACACTCCTCTACACTACATCTCCTCCTGTATCTACTATTCCTGTACCGTCCTCACACACACTCCTCTACACTAAACCTCCTGTATCTACTATTCCTGTACCGTCCTCCCACACACTCCTCTACACTACACCTCCTCCTGTATCTACTATTCCTGTACCGTCCTCACACACACTCCTCTACACTACACCTCCTGTATCTACTATTCCTGTACCATCCTCACACACACTCCTCTACACTACACCTCCTCCTGTATCTACTATTCCTGTACCGTCCTCACACACACTCCTCTACACTACACCTCCTCCTGTATCTACTATTCCTGTACCGTCCTCACACACACTCCTCTACACTACACCTCCTCCTGTATCTACTATTCCTGTACCGTCCTCACACACACTCCTCTACACTACACCTCCTCCTGTATCTGCTATTCCTGTACTGTCCTCACACACACTCCTCTACACTACACCTCCTGTATCTACTATTCCTGTACCGTCCTCACACACACTCCTCTACACTACACCTCCTCCTGTATCTACTATTCCTGTACCGTCCTCACACACACTCCTCTACACTACACCTCCTCCTGTATCTACTATTCCTGTACCGTCCTCACACACACTCCTCTACACTACACCTCCTGTATCTACTATTCCTGTACCGTCCTCACACACACTCCTCTACACTACACCTCCTGTATCTACTATTCCTGTACTGTCCTCACACACACTCCTCTACACTACACCTCCTCCTGTATCTACTATTCCTGTACCGTCCTCACACACACTCCTCTACACTACACTTCCTGTATCTACTATTCCTGTACCGTCCTCACACACACTCCTCTACACTACACCTCCTGTATCTACTATTCCTGTACCGTCCTCACACACACTCCTCTACACTACACCACCTCCTGTATCTACTATTCCTGTACTGTCCTCACACACACTCCTCTACACTACACCTCCTCCTGTATCTACTATTCCTGTACTGTCCTCACACACACTCCTCTACACTACACCTCCTGTATCTACTATTCCTGTACTGTCCTCACACACACTCCTCTACACTACACCTCCTGTATCTACTATTCCTGTACCGTCCTCACACACACTCCTCTACACTACACTTCCTGTATCTACTATTCCTGTACTGTCCTCACACACACTCCTCTACACTACACCTCCTGTATCTACTATTCCTGTACCGTCCTCACACACACTCCTCTACACTACACCTCCTGTATCTACTATTCCTGTACTGTCCTCACACACACTCCTCTACACTACACCTCCTCCTGTATCTACTATTCCTGTACCGTCCTCACACACTCCTCTACACTACACCTCCTCCTGTATCTACTATTCCTGTACCGTCCTCACACACTCCTCTACACTACACCTCCTCCTGTATCTACTATTCCTGTACCGTCCTCACACACACTCCTCTACACTACACCTCCTCCTGTATCTACTATTCCTGTACCGTCCTCACACACACTCCTCTACACTACACCTCCTGTATCTACTATTCCTGTACCGTCCTCACACACACTCCTCTACACTACACCTCCTGTATCTACTATTCCTGTACCGTCCTCACACACACTCCTCTACACTACACCTCCTGTATCTACTATTCCTGTACCGTCCTCACACACACTCCTCTACACTACACCTCCTCCTGTATCTACTATTCCTGTACTGTCCTCACACACACTCCTCTACACTACACCTCCTGTATCTACTATTCCTGTACCGTCCTCACACACACTCCTCTACACTACACCTCCTGTATCTACTATTCCTGTACCGTCCTCACACACACTCCTCTACACTACATCTCCTCCTGTATCTACTATTCCTGTACCGTCCTCACACACACTCCTCTACACTACACCTCCTCCTGTATCTACTATTCCTGTACCGTCCTCACACACACTCCTCTACACTACACCTCCTGTATCTACTATTCCTGTACTGTCCTCACACACACTCCTCTACACTACACCTCCTCCTGTATTTACTATTCCTGTACCGTCCTTACACACACTCCTCTACACTACACCTCCTCCTGTATCTACTATTCCTGTACCGTCCTCACACACACTCCTCTACACTACACCTCCTGTATCTACTATTCCTGTACCGTCCTCACACACACTCCTCTACACTACACCTCCTCCTGTATCTACTATTCCTGTACCGTCCTCACACACACTCCTCTACACTACACCTCCTGTATCTACTATTCCTGTACCGTCCTCACACACACTCCTCTACACTACACCTCCTGTATCTACTATTCCTGTACCGTCCTCACACACACTCCTCTACACTACACCTCCTCCTGTATCTACTATTCCTGTACTGTCCTCACACACACTCCTCTACACTACACCTCCTCCTGTATCTACTATTCCTGTACCGTCCTCACACACACTCCTCTACACTACACCTCCTCCTGTATCTACTATTCCTGTACCGTCCTCACACACACTCCTCTACACTACACCTCCTCCTGTATCTACTATTCCTGTACCGTCCTCACACACACTCCTCTACACTACACCTCCTCCTGTATCTACTATTCCTGTACCGTCCTCACACACACTCCTCTACACTACACCTCCTGTATCTACTATTCCTGTACCGTCCTCACACACACTCCTCTACACTACACCTCCTCCTGTATCTACTATTCCTGTACCGTCCTCCCACACACTCCTCTACACTACACCTCCTGTATCTACTATTCCTGTACTGTCCTCACACACACTCCTCTACACTACACCTCCTCCTGTATCTACTATTCCTGTACCGTCCTCACACACACTCCTCTACACTACACCTCCTCCTGTATCTACTATTCCTGTACTGTCCTCACACACACTCCTCTACACTACACCTCCTCCTGTATCTACTATTCCTGTACTGTCCTCACACACACTCCTCTACACTACACCTCCTCCTGTATCTACTATTCCTGTACCGTCCTCACACACACTCCTCTACACTACACCTCCTGTATCTACTATTCCTGTACCGTCCTCACACACACTCCTCTACACTACACCTCCTCCTGTATCTACTATTCCTGTACCGTCCTCACACACACTCCTCTACACTACACCACCTCCTGTATCTACTATTCCTGTACCGTCCTCACACACACTCCTCTACACTACACCTCCTCCTGTATCTACTATTCCTGTACCGTCCTCACACACACTCCTCTACACTACACCACCTCCTGTATCTACTATTCCTGTACCGTCCTCACACACACTCCTCTACACTACACCTCCTGTATCTACTATTCCTGTACCGTCCTCACACACACTCCTCTACACCTCCTCCTGTATCTACTATTCCTGTACCGTCCTCACACACACTCCTCTACACTACACCTCCTCCTGTATCTACTATTCCTGTACTGTCCTCACACACACTCCTCTACACTACACCTCCTGTATCTACTATTCCTGTACCGTCCTCACACACACTCCTCTACACTACACCTCCTGTATCTACTATTCCTGTACCGTCCTCACACACACTCCTCTACACTACACCTCCTCCTGTATCTACTATTCCTGTACCGTCCTCACACACACTCCTCTACACTACACCTCCTCCTGTATCTACTATTCCTGTACCGTCCTCACACACACTCCTCTACACTACACCTCCTCCTGTATCTACTATTCCTGTACTGTCCTCACACACACTCCTCTACACTACACCTCCTCCTGTATCTACTATTCCTGTACCGTCCTCACACACACTCCTCTACACTACACCTCCTGTATCTACTATTTCTGTACTGTCCTCACACACACTCCTCTACACTACACCTCCTGTATCTACTATTCCTGTACCGTCCTCACACACACTCCTCTACACTACACCTCCTCCTCTATCTACTATTCCTGTACTGTCCTCACACACACTCCTCTACACTACACCTCCTCCTGTATCTACTATTCCTGTACTGTCCTCACACACACTCCTCTACACTACACCTCCTGTATCTACTATTCCTGTACCGTCCTCACACACACTCCTCTACACTACACCTCCTCCTGTATCTACTATTCCTGTACCGTCCTCACACACACTCCTCTACACTACACCTCCTCCTGTATCTACTATTCCTGTACCGTCCTCACACACACTCCTCTACACTACACCTCCTCCTGTATCTACTATTCCTGTACTGTCCTCACACACACTCCTCTACACTACACCTCCTCCTGTATCTACTATTCCTGTACCGTCCTCACACACACTCCTCTACACTACACCTCCTGTATCTACTATTCCTGTACCGTCCTCACACACACTCCTCTACACTACACCTCCTCCTGTATCTACTATTCCTGTACCGTCCTCACACACACTCCTCTACACTACACCTCCTGTATCTACTATTCCTGTACTGTCCTCACACACACTCCTCTACACTACACCTCCTGTATCTACTATTCCTGTACCGTCCTCACACACACTCCTCTACACTACACCTCCTCCTGTATCTACTATACCTGTACCATCCTCACACACACTCCTCTACACTACACCTCCTGTATCTACTATTCCTGTACCGTCCTCACACACACTCCTCTACACTACACCTCCTGTATCTACTATTCCTGTACCGTCCTCACACACACTCCTCTACACTACACCTCCTGTATCTACTATTACTGTACCGTCCTCACACACACTCCTCTACACTACATCTCCTCCTGTATCTACTATTCCTGTACCGTCCTCACACACACTCCTCTACACTACACCTCCTCCTGTATCTACTATTCCTGTACCGTCCTCACACACACTCCTCTACACTACACCTCCTCCTGTATCTACTATTCCTGTACTGTCCTCACACACACTCCTCTACACTACACCTCCTCCTGTATCTACTATTCCTGTACCGTCCTCACACACACTCCTCTACACTACACCTCCTCCTGTATCTACTATTCCTGTACAGTCCTCACACACACTCCTCTACACTACACCTCCTCCTGTATCTACTATTCCTGTACCGTCCTCACACACACTCCTCTACACTACATCTCCTCCTGTATCTACTATTCCTGTACTGTCCTCACACACACTCCTCTACACTACACCTCCTGTATCTACTATTCCTGTACCGTCCTCACACACACTCCTCTACACTACACCTCCTCCTGTATCTACTATTCCTGTACTGTCCTCACACACACTCCTCTACACTACACCTCCTGTATCTACTATTCCTGTACTGTCCTCACACACACTCCTCTACACTACACCTCCTCCTGTATCTACTATTCCTGTACTGTCCTCACACACACTCCTCTACACTACACCTCCTGTATCTACTATTCCTGTACCGTCCTCACACACACTCCTCTACACTACACCTCCTCCTGTATCTACTATTCCTGTACCGTCCTCACACACACTCCTCTACACTACACCTCCTCCTGTATCTACTATTCCTGTACCGTCCTCACACACACTCCTCTACACTACACCTCCTGTATCTACTATTCCTGTACCGTCCTCACACACACTCCTCTACACTACACCTCCTCCTGTATCTACTATTCCTGTACCGTCCTCACACACACTCCTCTACACTACACCACCTCCTGTATCTACTATTCCTGTACTGTCCTCACACACACTCCTCTACACTACACCTCCTCCTGTATCTACTATTCCTGTACCGTCCTCACACACACTCCTCTACACTACACCTCCTCCTGTATCTACTATTCCTGTACCGTCCTCACACACACTCCTCTACACTACACCTCCTGTATATACTATTCCTGTACCGTCCTCACACACACTCCTCTACACTACACCTCCTCCTGTTGGTCTCTGCTGTTCCAGTGTTTGCTGGCTGGTTGTCCCTGGGGTGTGGACACAATACTCGCAGGTTAGGGGCTTATTATCTTCTAATTGCCCGGGTGTGGGGGAGGGGAGTAGTCTGCCACCTGCTGTTGCCCCCGGGGCGGCTCCTGTCTGCTGCTGTGTGATTAGCGGTGATTTGTTTTCTGTAGAGATGATGAGAGTTATGCTACTTTCACACTTGCGGCAGAGGATTCCGGCAGGTATTTCTGTTGCCAGAACTGCCTGATGGATCCGGAAATCTGGACGCAAACGGATACATTTGTAATACCGGTTCCGTCTTTCCGGTTATCATCCGGAAAAACGGATCCGGTATTAATTTCTTTCGCAAGTGTTCCGGAATTTTGGCCGGAGATGAAACCGTAGCATGCTGCGCTATTATCTGCGTCCTGATCGGATCGCTCTTCCTAGGGCCTCATGCACACGAACATATTTTCCGTTTTTTTTTTTGCTGGTGTGCTTTCCGTTTCCATATTTCCGTTCTGCCAAAAAACAGAACTTGTCCTATGATTGTCCGCATTACGGATAAGGATAGGACTGTTCTATTAGGGGTCAGCTGTTCGTTCCGCAAAATATAGAATGCACACGGACGTCATCCGTTTTGTTTGCAGATCCGTTTTTTGTGGACCGCAAAATGCATACGCTTGTGTGTATGAGCCCTCACAGAGTGATTTCCAGTCACATAAATTTGTCACAAAAAATGTAATCTCTTCTCCACCCCAGGACTGGCGGACATTTCTTCGTCTGTTCTCATTGGTGAAGTGCGACTTTCAGGGATCCGTAACTTTTCTTCGCACGGATGTAAGTTTTCTCATGTGCAAATACATGAGACCAGTCTTAGTGAATGTGCACCCAACTGAAAAACAGCCACCAGGGGGCAGACTGACAGTGACGGACTACTCGGCAAATGAAAGACGGACGAATGGAATCCGCCGGTGTCATGTATGGCCGGATCCGTGCGCCCGTTACTATGGCGACTGCTCTCAGGAGTAAATATTGAAGTCTCGCTCTCCACACACTTTGCGCCTCGTCTAATTCTTAGTTGGAGACTAATTCTGGAGGTGCCTTTGTTTTGCGCCTTATTTGCGATGTCTTCATGTTGCTGCGCCATCTGACCCCCACTAGGGGTCAGAATACTCCTAAAAATAATAATCCTCAGGATAGGTCATCAGTATCAGATCGGCGGGGGTCTGACACCCGGCACTCCCGCCGATCAGCTGTCCGAAGAGAGGCCGCGCGCCGTGCCAGTGCTGCCCCCTCTTCATTCTTTAGGCTAGGTCTGCACGACGACATTTCTCGCACCAAGGTCGCAGAGAAATCCATCTTGAATGAGTTTTTTGCGACTGTCATGTCGCAGTGCGACACCATAAACTACCATTATAAATATTGTCGTGGCGACGTGGTGCGACAAATGTCGTTGTGCAGACCTAGCCTAAACAATGAAGAGGGGGCAGCACTGGCACGGCACACGGCCTCTCTTCGGACAGCTGATCGGCGGGAGTGCCGGGTGTCAGACCGCCGCCGATCTGATATTGATAACCTATCCTTAGGACAAGTCATCAATAAATATAACTTGGACAACCCCTTTAATAAATGTATCCCCCCCCCATTGTATCCGAGCAGTGGCCTCTACACCAAGGGATGTATCCACACTGTATCCGAGCAGTGGCCTCTACACCAAGGGATGTATCCACACTGTATCCGAGCAGTGGCCTCTACACCAAGGGATGTATCCACACTGTATCCGAGCAGTGGCCTCTACACCAAGGGATGTATCCACACTGTATCCGAGCAGTGGCCTCTACACCAAGGGATGTATCCACACTGTATCCGAGCTGTGGCCTCTACACCAAGGGATGTATCCACACTGTATCCGAGCAGTGGCCTCTACACCAAGGGATGTATCCACACTGTATCCGAGCAGTGGCCTCTACACCAAGGGATGTATCCACACTGTATCCGAGCAGTGGCCTCTACACCAAGGGATGTATCCACACTGTATCCGAGCTGTGGCCTCTACACCAAGGGATGTATCCACACTGTATCCAAGCTGTGGCCTCTGCACATGTGGATGTATCTTAGCTGTGGCCTCTGCACATGTGGATGTATCTGAGCTATGGTTTCTGCACATGTGGATGTATCTGAGCTGTGGCCTCTGCACATGTGGCTGTATCTGAGCTGTGGTCTCTGCCCATGTGGATGTATCTTAGCTGTGGCCTCTGCACATGTGGATGTATCTGAGCTGTGGTCTCTGCACATGTGGATGTATCTTAGCTGTGGCCTCTGCACATGTGGATGTATCTTAGCTGTGGCCTCTGCACATGTGGATGTATCTTAGCTGTGGCCTCTGCACATGTGGATGTATCTGAGCTATGGTCTCTGCACATGTGACTGTATCTGAGCTGTGGTCTCTGCACATGTGGATGTATCTGAGCTGTGGCCTCTGCACATGTGGATGTATCTGAGATGTGGCCTTTGCACATGTGGATGTATCTGAGATGTGGCCTCTGCACATATGGATTATCTGAGCTGTGGCCTCTGCACATGTGGATGTATCTTAGCTGTGGCCTCTGCACATGTGGATGTATCTGAGCTGTGGCCTCTGCACATGTGGATGTATCTGAGCTATGGTCTCTGCACATGTGACTGTATCTGAGCTGTGGTCTCTGCACATGTGGATGTATCTGAGCTGTGGCCTCTGCACATGTGGATGTATCTGAGATGTGGCCTTTGCACATGTGGATGTATCTGAGATGTGGCCTCTGCACACGTGGATGTATCTGAGCTGTGGCCTCTACACATGTGGCTGTATCTGAGCTGTGGTCTCTGCACATGTGACTGTATCTGAGCTGTGGCCTCTGCACATGTGGATGTATCTGAACTATGGCCTCTGCACATGTGGCTGTATCTGAGCTGTGGCCTCTGCACATGTGGATGTATCTGAGCTGTGGCCTCTGCACATGTGGATGTATCTGAGATGTGGCCTCTGCACATGTGGATGTATCTGAGATGTGGCCTCTGCACATGTGGATGTATCTGAGATGTGGCCTCTGCACATGTGGATGTATCTGAGATGTGGCCTCTGCACACGTGGATGTATTCGAGCTGTGGCCTCTGCACATGTGGCTGTATCTGAGCTGTGGTCTCTGCACATGTGACTGTATCTGAGCTGTGGCCTCTGCACATGTGGATGTATCTGAACTGTGGCCTCTGCACATGTGGATGTATCTGAACTGTGGCCTCTGCACATGTGGCTGTATCTGAGCTGCGGCCTCTGCACAAGTGGATGTATCTGAGCAGTGGCCTCGGCACATGTGGATGTATCTGAGATGTGGCCTCTGCACACGTGGATGTATCTGAGCTGTGGCCTCTGCACATGTGGCTCTATCTGAGCAATGGTCTCTGCACATGTGACTGTATCTGAGCTGTGGCCTCTGCACATGTGGATGTATCTGAACTGTGGCCTCTACATGTGGCTGTATCTGAGCTATGGCCTCTGCACATGTGGCTGTATCTGAGCTGCGGCCTCTGCACAAGTGGATGTATCTGAGCAGTGGCCTCGGCACATGTGGATGTATCTGAGATGTGGCCTCTGCACACGTGGATGTATCTGAGCTGTGGCCTCTGCACATGTGGCTCTATCTGAGCAATGGTCTCTGCACATGTGACTGTATCTGAGCTGTGGCCTCTGCACATGTGGATGTATCTGAACTGTGGCCTCTACATGTGGCTGTATCTGAGCTATGGCCTCTGCACATGTGGATGTATCTGAGATGTGGCCTCTGCACATGTGGATGTATCTGAGATGTGGCCTCTGCACAAGTGGATGTATCTGAGCTGTGGCCTCGGCACATGTGGATGTATCTGAGATGTGGCCTCCGCACACGTGGATGTATCTGAGCTGTGGCCTCTGCACATGTGGCTGTATCTGAGCTGTGGTCTCTGCACATGTGACTGTATCTGAGTTGTGGCCTCTGCACATGTGGATGTATCTGAACTGTGGCCTCTACATGTGGCTGTATCTGAGCTGTGGTATCTGCACATGTGGCTGTATCTGAGATTTGGCCTCTGCACAACTGGATTATCTGAGCTGTGGCCTCTGCACATGTGGATGTATCTGAGCTGTGGCCTCTGCACATGTGGATGTATCTGAGATGTGGCCTCTGAACACGTGGATGTATCTGAGATGTGGCCTCTGCACATGTGGATGTATCTGAGATGTGGCCTCTGCACAACTGGATTATCTGAGCTGTGGCCTCTGCACATGTGGATGTATCCGAGCTGTGGCCTCTGCACATGTGGATGTATCTGAGATGTGGCCTCTGCACATATGGATGTATCTGAGATGTGGCCTCTGCACAAGTGGATGTATCTGAGCTGTGGTCTCTGCACATGTGGCTGTATCTGAGCTGTGGCCTTTGCACATGTGGATGTATCTGAGATGTGGCCTCTGCACACGTGGATGTATCTGAGCTGTGGCCTCTGCACATGTGGCTGTATCTGAGCTGTGGTCTCTGCACATGTGGTGTGGTCTCTGCACATGTGGCTGTATCTGAGCTGTGGCCTCTGCACATGTGGCTGTATCTGAGCTGTGGTCTCTGCACATGTGGTGTGGTCTCTGCACATGTGGCTGTATCTGAGCTGTGGCCTCTGCACATGTGGTTGTATCTGAGCTGTGGCCTCTGCACATGTGGCTGTATCTGAGCTGTGGCCTTTGCATATGTGGATGTATCTGAGCTGTAGCTTCTGCACATGTGGATGTATCTGAGCTGTGGCTTCTGCACATGTGTCTGTATCTGAGCTGTGGTCTCTGCACATGTGGATGTATCTGAGCTGTGGCTTCTGCACATGTGGCTGTATCTGAGCTGTGGCCTCTGCACATGTGGCTGTATCTGAGCTGTGGCCTTTGCATATGTGGATGTATCTGAGCTGTGGCTTCTGGACATGTGGCTGTATCTGAGCTGTGGCTTCAGCACATGTTGATGTATCTGAGATGTGGCTTCTGCACATGTGGATGTATCTGAGCTGTGGACTCTGCACATGTGGATGTATCTGAGCTGTTGCTTCTGCACATGTGGCTGTATCTGAGCTGTGGTCTCTGCACATGTGGATGTATCTGAGCTGTGGCCTCTGCACATGTGGATGTATCTGAGCTGTGGTCTCTGCACATGTGGATGTATCTGAGCTGTGGTCTCTGCACATGTGGATGTATCTGAGCTGTGGCCTCTGCACATGTGGCTGTATCTGAGCTGTGGCCTCTGCACATGTGGCTGTATCTGAGCTGTGGTCTCTGCCCATGTGGATGTATCTGAGCTGTGGTCTCTGCACATGTGGATGTATCTGAGCTGTGGCCTCTGCACATGTGGCGGTATCTGAGCTGTGGCTTCTGCACATGTGGCGGTATCTGAGCTGTGGCTTCTGCACATGTGGCTGTATCTGAGCTGTGGCCTTTGCACATGTGGATGTATCTGAGCTATGGCTTCTGCACATGTGGCTGTATCTGAGTTGTGGCTTCTGCACATGTGGCTGTATCTGAGTTGTGGCCTCTGCACATGTGGCTGTATCTGAGCTGTGGCCTCTGCACATGTTTATGTATCTGAGCTGTGGCTTCTGCACATGTGGCTGTATCTGAGCTGTGGCTTCTGCACATGTGGCTGTATCTGAGCTGTGGCCTCTGCACATGTGGCTGTATCTGAGCTGTGGCCTCTGCACATGTGGCTGTATCTGAGCTGTGGTCTCTGCACATGTGGCTGTATCTGAGCTGTGGTCTCTGCACATGTGGCTGTATCTGAGCTGTGGTCTCTGCACATGTGGCTGTATCTGAGCTGTGGCCTCTGCACATGTGGCTGTATCTGAGCAGTGGTCTCTGCACATGTGGCTGTATCTGAGCTGTGGCTTCTGCACATGTGGATGTATCTGAGATGTGGCCTCTGCGCATGTGGCGGTATCTGAGCTGTGGCTTCTGCACATGTGGCGGTATCTGAGCTGTGGTCTCTGCACATGTGGATGTATCTGAGCTGTGGCCTCTGCACATGTGGCGGTATCTGAGCTGTGGCTTCTGCACATGTGGCGGTATCTGAGCTGTGGCTTCTGCACATGTGGCTGTATCTGAGCTGTGGCCTTTGCACATGTGGATGTATCTGAGCTATGGCTTCTGCACATGTGGCTGTATCTGAGTTGTGGCCTCTGCACATGTGGCTGTATGTGAGCTGTGGCCTCTGCACATGTGGATGTATCTGAGCTGTGGCTTCTGCACATGTGGATGTATCTGAGATGTGGCCTCTGCACATGTGGCTGTATCTGAGCTGTGGTCTCTGCACATGTGGCTGTATCTGAGCTGTGGCTTCTGCACATATGGATGTATCTGAGCTGTGGTCTCTGCACATGTGGCGGTATCTGAGCTGTGGCTTCTGCACATGTGGATGTATATGAGATGTGGTCTCTGCACATGTGGCTGTATCTGAGCTGTGGCCTCTGCACATGTGGCTGTATCTGAGCTGTGGCTTCTGCACATGTGGCTGTATCTGAGCTGTGGCCTCTGCACATGTGGCTGTATCTGAGCTGTGGCCTCTGCACATGTGGCTGTATCTGAGCTGTGGCCTCTGCACATGTTGCTGTATCTGAGCTGTGGCCTTTGCACATGTGGCTGTATCTGAGCTGTGGTCTCTGCACATGTGGCTGTATCTGAGCTGTGGTCTCTGCACATGTGGCTGTATCTGAGCTGTGGTCTCTGCTTATGTGGCTGTATCTGAGCTGTGGCCTCTGCACATGTGGATGTATCTGAGCTGTGGTCTCTGCACATGTGGATGTATCTGAGCTGTGGTCTCTGCACATGTGGCTGTATCTGAGCTGTGGCCTCTGCACATGTGGCTGTATCTGAGTTGTGGCCTCTGCACATGTGGCTGTATCTGAGCTGTGGCCTCTGCACATGTGGATGTATCTGAGCTGTGGCTTCTGCACATGTGGCTGTATCTGAGCTGTGGTCTCTGCACATGTGGCTGTATCTGAGCTGTGGCTTCTGCACATGTGGATGTATCTGAGCTGTGGCCTCTGCACATGTGGCGGTATCTGAGCTGTGGCTTCTGCACATGTGGCGGTATCTGAGCTGTGGTCTCTGCACATGTGGCTGTATCTGAGCTGTGGTCTCTGCACATGTGGCTGTATCTGATCTGTGGTCTCTGCACATGTGGCTGTATCTGAGCTGTGGCTTCTGCACATGTGGATGTATATGAGATGTGGCCTCTGCACATGTGGCTGTATCTGAGCTGTGGTCTCTGCACATGTGGCGGTATCTGAGATGTGGCCTCTGCACATGTGGCTGCATCTGAGCTGTGGTCTCTGCACATGTGGATGTATCTTAGCTGTGGTCTCTGCACATGTGGCGGTATCTGAGCTGTGGCCTCTGCACATGTGGCTGTATCTGAGCTGTGGTCTCTGCACATGTGGCGGTATCTGAGCTGTGGCTTCTGCACATGTGGATGTATATGAGATGTGGTCTCTGCACATGTGGCTGTATCTGAGCTGTGGCCTCTGCACATGTGGCTGTATCTGAGCTGTGGCTTCTGCACATGTGGCTGTATCTGAGCTGTGGCCTCTGCACATGTGGCTGTATCTGAGCTGTGGCCTCTGCACATGTGGCTGTATCTGAGCTGTGGCCTCTGCACATGTTGCTGTATCTTAGCTGTGGCCTCTGCACATGTGGCTGTATCTGAGCTGTGGTCTCTGCACATGTGGCGGTATCTGAGATGTGGCCTCTGCACATGTGGCTGTATCTGAGCTGTGGTCTCTGCACATGTGGCGGTATCTGAGATGTGGTCTCTGCACATGTGGCTGTATCTGAGATGTGGCCTCTGCACATGTGGCTGTATCTTAGCTGTGGCCTCTGCACATGTGGCTGTATCTGAGCTGTGACCTCTGCATATGTGGCTGTATCTTAGCTGTGGCCTCTGCACATGTGGCGGTATCTGAGCTGGGGCTTCTGCACATGTGGATGTATCTGAGCTGCGGCCTCTGCACATGTGGCTGTATCTGAGCTGTGGTCTCTGCACATGTGGCGGTATCTGAGCTGTGGCCTCTGCACATGTGGATGTATCTGAGCTGTGGTCTCTGCACATGTGGCGGTATCTGAGCTGTGGCCTCTGCACATGTGGATGTATCTGAGCTGTGGTCTCTGCACATGTGGATTATCTGAGCTGTGGTCTCTGCACATGTGGCGGTATCTGAGCTGTGGCCTCTGCACATGTGGCTGTATCTGAGCTGTGGTCTCTGCACATGTGGCGGTATCTGAGCTGTGGCCTCTGCACATGTGGATGTATCTGAGCTGTGGCCTCTGCACATGTGGATGTATCTGAGCTGTGGTCTCTGCACATGTGGCGGTATCTGAGCTGTGGCTTCTGCACATGTGGATGTATATGAGATGTGGTCTCTGCACATGTGGCTGTATCTGAGCTGTGGCCTCTGCACATGTGGCTGTATCTGAGCTGTGGCTTCTGCACATGTGGCTGTATCTGAGCTGTGGCCTCTGCACATGTGGCTGTATCTGAGCTGTGGCCTCTGCACATGTGGCTGTATCTGAGCTGTGGTCTCTGCACATGTGGCTGTATCTGAGCTGTGGTCTCTGCACATGTGGCTGTATCTGAGCTGTGGTCTCTGCACATGTGGCTGTATCTGAGCTGTGGCCTCTGCACATGTGGCTGTATCTGAGCTGTGGTCTCTGCACATGTGGCGGTATCTGAGCTGTGGCTTCTGCACATGTGGATGTATATGAGATGTGGTCTCTGCACATGTGGATGTATCTGAGCTGTGGCCTCTGCACATGTGGCTGTGTCTGAGCTGTGGCTTCTGCACATGTGGCTGTATCTGAGCTGTGGCCTCTGCACATGTGGCTGTATCTGAGCTGTGGCCTCTGCACATGTGGCTGTATCTGAGCTGTGGCCTCTGCACATGTTGCTGTATCTGAGCTGTGGCCTCTGCACATGTGGCTGTATCTGAGCTGTGGTCTCTGCACATGTGGCTGTATCTGAGCTGTGGTCTCTGCACATGTGGCTGTATCTGAGCTGTGGTCTCTGCTTATGTGGCTGTATCTGAGCTGTGGCCTCTGCACATGTGGATGTATCTGAGCTGTGGTCTCTGCACATGTGGATGTATCTGAGCTGTGGTCTCTGCACATGTGGCTGTATCTGAGCTGTGGCCTCTGCACATGTGGCTGTATCTGAGTTGTGGCCTCTGCACATGTGGCTGTATCTGAGCTGTGGCCTCTGCACATGTGGATGTATCTGAGCTGTGGCCTCTGCACATGTGGATGTATCTGAGCTGTGGTCTCTGCACATGTGGCGGTATCTGAGCTGTGGCTTCTGCACATGTGGATTTATATGAGATGTGGTCTCTGCACATGTGGCTGTATCTGAGCTGTGGCCTCTGCACATGTGGCTGTATCTGAGCTGTGGCTTCTGCACATGTGGCTGTATCTGAGCTGTGGCCTCTGCACATGTGGCTGTATCTGAGCTGTGGCCTCTGCACATGTGGCTGTATCTGAGCTGTGGCCTCTGCACATGTGGATGTATCTGAGCTGTGGCCTCTGCACATGTGGATGTATCTGAGCTGTGGCCTCTGCACATGTGGCTGTATCTGAGCTGTGGTCTCTGCACATGTGGCGATATCTGAGATGTGGTCTCTGCACATGTGGCTGTATCTGAGCTGTGGCCTCTGCACATGTGGATGTATCTGAGCTGTGGCTTCTGCACATGTGGATGTATCTGAGATGTGGCCTCTGCACATGTGGCTGTATCTGAGCTGTGGTCTCGGCACATGTGGCTGTATCTGAGCTGTGGCTTCTGCACATGTGGATGTATCTGAGCTGTGGCCTCTGCACATGTGGCGGTATCTGAGCTGTGGCTTCTGCACATGTGGCGGTATCTGAGCTGTGGTCTCTGCACATGTGGCTGTATCTGAGCTGTGGTCTCTGCACATGTGGCTGTATCTGAGCTGTGGTCTCTGCACATGTGGCTGTATCTGAGCTGTGGCTTCTGCACATGTGGATGTATATGAGATGTGGCCTCTGCACATGTGGCTGTATCTGAGCTGTGGTCTCTGCACATGTGGCGGTATCTGAGATGTGGCCTCTGCACATGTGGCTGTATCTGAGCTGTGGTCTCTGCACATGTGGATGTATCTGAGCTGTGGTCTCTGCACATGTGGCGGTATCTGAGCTGTGGCCTCTGCACATGTGGCTGTATCTGAGCTGTGGTCTCTGCACATGTGGCGGTATCTGAGCTGTGGCCTCTGCACATGTGGATGTATCTGAGCTGTGGCCTCTGCACATGTGGATGTATCTGAGCTGTGGTCTCTGCACATGTGGCGGTATCTGAGCTGTGGCTTCTGCACATGTGGATGTATATGAGATGTGGTCTCTGCACATGTGGCTGTATCTGAGCTGTGGCCTCTGCACATGTGGCTGTATCTGAGCTGTGGCTTCTGCACATGTGGCTGTATCTGAGCTGTGGCCTCTGCACATGTGGCTGTATCTGAGCTGTGGCCTCTGCACATGTGGCTGTATCTGAGCTGTGGCCTCTGCACATGTTGCTGTATCTGAGCTGTGGCCTCTGCACATGTGGCTGTATCTGAGCTGTGGTCTCTGCACATGTGGCTGTATCTGAGCTGTGGTCACTGCACATGTGGCTGTATCTGAGCTGTGGTCTCTGCACATGTGGCTGTATCTGAGCTGTGGCCTCTGCACATGTGGCTGTATCTGAGCTGTGGTCTCTGCACATGTGGCTGTATCTGAGCTGTGGTCTCTGCACATGTGGCTGTATCTGAGCTGTGGTCTCTGCTTATGTGGCTGTATCTGAGCTGTGGCCTCTGCACATGTGGCTGTATCTGAGCTGTGGCCTCTGCACATGTGGATGTATCTGAGATGTGGCCTCTGCACACGTGGATGTATCTGAGCTGTGGCCTCTGCACATGTGGCTGTATCTGAGCTGTGGTCTCTGCACATGTGGTGTGGTCTCTGCACATGTGGCTGTATCTGAGCTGTGGCCTCTGCACATGTGGCTGTATCTGAGCTGTGGTCTCTGCACATGTGGTGTGGTCTCTGCACATGTGGCTGTATCTGAGCTGTGGCCTCTGCACATGTGGTTGTATCTGAGCTGTGGCCTCTGCACATGTGGCTGTATCTGAGCTGTGGCCTTTGCATATGTGGATGTATCTGAGCTGTAGCTTCTGCACATGTGGATGTATCTGAGCTGTGGCTTCTGCACATGTGTCTGTATCTGAGCTGTGGTCTCTGCACATGTGGATGTATCTGAGCTGTGGCTTCTGCACATGTGGCTGTATCTGAGCTGTGGCCTCTGCACATGTGGCTGTATCTGAGCTGTGGCCTTTGCATATGTGGATGTATCTGAGCTGTGGCTTCTGGACATGTGGCTGTATCTGAGCTGTGGCTTCAGCACATGTTGATGTATCTGAGATGTGGCTTCTGCACATGTGGATGTATCTGAGCTGTGGACTCTGCACATGTGGATGTATCTGAGCTGTTGCTTCTGCACATGTGGCTGTATCTGAGCTGTGGTCTCTGCACATGTGGATGTATCTGAGCTGTGGCCTCTGCACATGTGGATGTATCTGAGCTGTGGTCTCTGCACATGTGGATGTATCTGAGCTGTGGTCTCTGCACATGTGGATGTATCTGAGCTGTGGCCTCTGCACATGTGGCTGTATCTGAGCTGTGGCCTCTGCACATGTGGCTGTATCTGAGCTGTGGTCTCTGCCCATGTGGATGTATCTGAGCTGTGGTCTCTGCACATGTGGATGTATCTGAGCTGTGGCCTCTGCACATGTGGCGGTATCTGAGCTGTGGCTTCTGCACATGTGGCGGTATCTGAGCTGTGGCTTCTGCACATGTGGCTGTATCTGAGCTGTGGCCTTTGCACATGTGGATGTATCTGAGCTATGGCTTCTGCACATGTGGCTGTATCTGAGTTGTGGCTTCTGCACATGTGGCTGTATCTGAGTTGTGGCCTCTGCACATGTGGCTGTATCTGAGCTGTGGCCTCTGCACATGTGGATGTATCTGAGCTGTGGCTTCTGCACATGTGGCTGTATCTGAGCTGTGGCTTCTGCACATGTGGCTGTATCTGAGCTGTGGCCTCTGCACATGTGGCTGTATCTGAGCTGTGGCCTCTGCACATGTGGCTGTATCTGAGCTGTGGTCTCTGCACATGTGGCTGTATCTGAGCTGTGGTCTCTGCACATGTGGCTGTATCTGAGCTGTGGTCTCTGCACATGTGGCTGTATCTGAGCTGTGGCCTCTGCACATGTGGCTGTATCTGAGCTGTGGTCTCTGCACATGTGGCTGTATCTGAGCTGTGGCTTCTGCACATGTGGATGTATCTGAGATGTGGCCTCTGCACATGTGGCGGTATCTGAGCTGTGGCTTCTGCACATGTGGCGGTATCTGAGCTGTGGTCTCTGCACATGTGGATGTATCTGAGCTGTGGCCTCTGCACATGTGGCGGTATCTGAGCTGTGGCTTCTGCACATGTGGCGGTATCTGAGCTGTGGCTTCTGCACATGTGGCTGTATCTGAGCTGTGGCCTTTGCACATGTGGATGTATCTGAGCTATGGCTTCTGCACATGTGGCTGTATCTGAGTTGTGGCCTCTGCACATGTGGCTGTATGTGAGCTGTGGCCTCTGCACATGTGGATGTATCTGAGCTGTGGCTTCTGCACATGTGGATGTATCTGAGATGTGGCCTCTGCACATGTGGCTGTATCTGAGCTGTGGTCTCTGCACATGTGGCTGTATCTGAGCTGTGGCTTCTGCACATGTGGATGTATCTGAGCTGTGGCCTCTGCACATGTGGTGGTATCTGAGCTGTGGTCTCTGCACATGTGGATGTATCTGAGCTGTGGCTTCTGCACATGTGGATGTATATGAGATGTGGCCTCTGCACATGTGGCTGTATCTGAGCTGTGGTCTCTGCACATGTGGCTGTATCTGAGATGTGGCCTCTGCACATGTGGATGTATCTGAGCTGTGACCTCTGCACATGTGGCTGTATCGTAGCTGTGGCCTCTGCACATGTGGCGGTATCTGAGCTGGGGCTTCTGCACATGTGGATGTATCTGAGCTGCGGCCTCTGCACATGTGGCTGTATCTGAGCTGTGGCCTCTGCACATGTGGTTGTATCTGAGCTGTGGTCTCTGCACATGTGGATGTATCTGAGCTGTGGTCTCTGCACATGTGGATATATCTGAGCTGTGGCTTCTGCACATGTGGCTGTATCTGAGCTGAGGCTTCTGCACATGTGGCTGTATCTGAGCTGTGGTCTCTGCACATGTGGATGTATCTGATCTGTGGTCTCTGCACATGTGGCTGTATCTGAACTGTGGCCTCTGCGCATGTGGCTGTATCTGAGCTGTGGCTTCTGCACATGTGGCTGTATCTGAGCTGTGGTCTCTGCACATGTGGATGTATCTGAGCTGTGGCCTCTACACATTTGGATTATCTGAGCTGTGGCTTCTGTACATGTGGATGTATCTGAGCTGTGGCCTCTGCACATGTGGCTGTATCTGAGCTGTGGCCTCTGCACATGTGGATGTATCTGAGCTGTGGCTTCTGCACATGTGGATGTATCTGAGCTGTGGCTTCTGCACATGTGGATGTATCTGAGCTGTGGCTTCTGCACATGTGGATGTATCTGAGCTGTGGCCTCTGCACATGTGGCTGTATCTGAGCGGTGGTCTCTGCACATGTGGCTGTATCTGACCTGTGGCCTCTGCACATGTTGATGTATCTGAGATGTGGCTTCTGCACATGTGGATGTATCTGAGCTGTGGACTCTGCACATGTGGATGTATCTGAGCTGTTGCTTCTGCACATGTGGCTGTATCTGAGCTGTGGTCTCTGCACATGTGGATGTATCTGAGCTGTGGCCTCTGCACATGTGGATGTATCTGAGCTGTGGTCTCTGCACATGTGGATGTATCTGAGCTGTGGTCTCTGCACATGTGGATGTATCTGAGCTGTGGCCTCTGCACATGTGGCTGTATCTGAGCTGTGGCCTCTGCACATGTGGCTGTATCTGAGCTGTGGTCTCTGCCCATGTGGATGTATCTGAGCTGTGGTCTCTGCACATGTGGATGTATCTGAGCTGTGGCCTCTGCACATGTGGCGGTATCTGAGCTGTGGCTTCTGCACATGTGGCGGTATCTGAGCTGTGGCTTCTGCACATGTGGCTGTATCTGAGCTGTGGCCTTTGCACATGTGGATGTATCTGAGCTGTGGCCTCTGCACATGTGGCTGTATCTGAGCTGTGGCTTCTGCACATGTGGCTGTATCTGAGTTGTGGCCTCTGCACATGTGGCTGTATCTGAGCTGTGGCCTCTGCACATGTGGATGTATCTGAGCTGTGGCTTCTGCACATGTGGATGTATCTGAGATGTGGCCTCTGCACATGTGGCTGTATCTGAGCTGTGGTCTCTGCACATGTGGCTGTATCTGAGCTGTGGCTTCTGCACATGTGGATGTATCTGAGCTGTGGCCTCTGCACATGTGGTGGTATCTGAGCTGTGGTCTCTGCACATGTGGATGTATCTGAGCTGTGGCTTCTGCACATGTGGATGTATATGAGATGTGGCCTCTGCACATGTGGCTGTATCTGAGCTGTGGTCTCTGCACATGTGGCGGTATCTGAGATGTGGCCTCTGCACATGTGGCTGTATCTGAGCTGTGGTCTCTGCACATGTGGCGGTATCTGAGATGTGGTCTCTGCACATGTGGCTGTATCTGAGATGTGGCCTCTGCACATGTGGCTGTATCTTTGCTGTGGCCTCTGCACATGTGGCTGTATCTGAGCTGTGACCTCTGCATATGTGGCTGTATCTTAGCTGTGGCCTCTGCACATGTGGCGGTATCTGAGCTGGGGCTTCTGCACATGTGGATGTATCTGAGCTGCGGCCTCTGCACATGTGGCTGTATCTGAGCTGTGGTCTCTGCACATGTGGCGGTATCTGAGCTGTGGCCTCTGCACATGTGGATGTATCTGAGCTGTGGTCTCTGCACATGTGGCGGTATCTGAGCTGTGGCCTCTGCACATGTGGATGTATCTGAGCTGTGGTCTCTGCACATGTGGATTATCTGAGCTGTGGTCTCTGCACATGTGGCGGTATCTGAGCTGTGGCCTCTGCACATGTGGCTGTATCTGAGCTGTGGCCTCTGCACATGTGGCTGTATCTGAGCTGTGGCCTCTGCACATGTGGCTGTATCTGAGCTGTGGTCTCTGCACATGTGGCTGTATCTGAGCTGTGGTCTCTGCACATGTGGCTGTATCTGAGCTGTGGTCTCTGCACATGTGGCTGTATCTGAGCTGTGGCCTCTGCACATGTGGCTGTATCTGAGCTGTGGTCTCTGCACATGTGGCGGTATCTGAGCTGTGGCTTCTGCACATGTGGATGTATATGAGATGTGGTCTCTGCACATGTGGATGTATCTGAGCTGTGGCCTCTGCACATGTGGCTGTGTCTGAGCTGTGGCTTCTGCACATGTGGCTGTATCTGAGCTGTGGCCTCTGCACATGTGGCTGTATCTGAGCTGTGGCCTCTGCACATGTGGCTGTATCTGAGCTGTGGCCTCTGCACATGTGGCTGTATCTGAGCTGTGGCCTCTGCACATGTGGCTGTATCTGAGCTGTGGTCTCTGCACATGTGGCTGTATCTGAGCTGTGGTCTCTGCACATGTGGCTGTATCTGAGCTGTGGTCTCTGCTTATGTGGCTGTATCTGAGCTGTGGCCTCTGCACATGTGGATGTATCTGAGCTGTGGTCTCTGCACATGTGGATGTATCTGAGCTGTGGTCTCTGCACATGTGGCTGTATCTGAGCTGTGGCCTCTGCACATGTGGCTGTATCTGAGTTGTGGCCTCTGCACATGTGGCTGTATCTGAGCTGTGGCCTCTGCACATGTGGATGTATCTGAGCTGTGGCCTCTGCACATGTGGATGTATCTGAGCTGTGGTCTCTGCACATGTGGCGGTATCTGAGCTGTGGCTTCTGCACATGTGGATTTATATGAGATGTGGTCTCTGCACATGTGGCTGTATCTGAGCTGTGGCCTCTGCACATGTGGCTGTATCTGAGCTGTGGCTTCTGCACATGTGGCTGTATCTGAGCTGTGGCCTCTGCACATGTGGCTGTATCTGAGCTGTGGCCTCTGCACATGTGGCTGTATCTGAGCTGTGGCCTCTGCACATGTGGATGTATCTGAGCTGTGGCCTCTGCACATGTGGATGTATCTGAGCTGTGGCCTCTGCACATGTGGCTGTATCTGAGCTGTGGTCTCTGCACATGTGGCGATATCTGAGATGTGGTCTCTGCACATGTGGCTGTATCTGAGCTGTGGCCTCTGCACATGTGGATGTATCTGAGCTGTGGCTTCTGCACATGTGGATGTATCTGAGATGTGGCCTCTGCACATGTGGCTGTATCTGAGCTGTGGTCTCGGCACATGTGGATGTATCTGAGCTGTGGCCTCTGCACATGTGGCGG
>NW_024400637.1:0-25973 GCF_905171765.1 Bufo bufo | reverse complement strand
GTATAAGTTATACATCTTCTTGTATATAGTGATATGGACCATGCTGGTATAACCTGGGCATCTCCTATATATAATTATATATGTACAGCTGGTATAAGTTATACATCTTCTTGTATATAGTGATATGGACCATGCTGGTATAACCTGGGTATCTCCTGTATATAATTATATATGTACAGCTGGTATCAGTTATACATCTTCTTGTATATAGTGATATGAACCATGCTGGTATAACCTGGGCATCTCCTGTATATAATTATATATGTGCAGCTGGTATAAGTTATACATCTTCTTGTATATAGTGATATGGACCATGCTGGTATAACCTGGGTATCTCCTGTATATAATTATATATGTACAGCTGGTATAAGTTATACATCTTCTTGTATATAGTGATATGGACCATGCTGGTATAACCTGGGCATCTCCTGTATATAATTATATATGTGCAGCTGGTATAAGTTATACATCTTCTTGTATATAGTGATATGGACCATGCTGGTATAACCTGGGCATCTCCTATATATAATTATATATGTACAGCTGGTATAAGTTATACATCTTCTTGTATATAGTGATATGGACCATGCTGGTATAACCTGGGTATCTCCTATATATAATTATATATGTACAGCTGGTATAAGTTATACATCTTCTTGTATATAGTGATATGGAGCATGCTGGTATAACCTGGGTATCTCCTGTATATAATTATATATGTACAGCTGGTAAAGGTTATACATCTTGTATATAGTGATATGGACCATGCTGGTATAACCTGGGCATCTCCTGTATATAATTATATATGTGCAGCTGGTATAAGTTATACATCTTCTTGTATATAGTGATATGGACCATGCTGGTATAACCTGGGTATCTCCTATATATAATTATATATGTACAGCTGGTATAAGTTATACATCTTCTTGTATATAGTGATATGGAGCATGCTGGTATAACCTGGGTATCTCCTGTATATAATTATATATGTACAGCTGGTAAAGGTTATACATCTTGTATATAGTGATATGGACCATGCTGGTATAACCTGGGCATCTCCTGTATATAATTATATATGTGCAGCTGGTATAAGTTATACATCTTCTTGTATATAGTGATATGGACCATGCTGGTATAACCTGGGTATCTCCTGTATATAATTATATATGTACAGCTGGTATAAGTTATACATCTTCTTGTATATAGTGATATGGACCATGCTGGTATAACCTGGGCATCTCCTGTATATAATTATATATGTGCAGCTGGTATAAGTTATACATCTTCTTGTATATAGTGATATGGACCATGCTGGTATAACCTGGGCATCTCCTGTATATAATTATATATGTACAGCTGGTATAAGTTATACATCTTCTTGTATATAGTGATATGGACCATGCTGGTATAACCTGGGCATCTCCTGTATATAATTATATATGTGCAGCTGGTATAAGTTATACATCTTCTTGTATATAGTGATATGGACCATGCTGGTATAACCTGGGTATCTCCTGTATATAATTATATATGTACAGCTGGTATAAGTTATACATCTTCTTGTATATAGTGATATGGACCATGCTGGTATAACCTGGGTATCTCCTGTATATAATTATATATGTACAGCTGATATAACCTGAGTATCTCCTGTATATAATTATATATGTACATACTGTACGTCTATGGTATAAGTTATACATCTTCTAATATATTATATACCAGCTGTACATATATAATTATATACAGCCTTAGCTCCTCTATCTTCATAATAGTATCTGTACATGTATTCTGTATAATGTAGTATCTTGCATGCTGTAGTATTGAACTATTTTGCGCCACTGTGACCATGTCCTCTCTTTCGGGGTGTGATGTCCTCCTTTTTGGGGTTCTCCAAGTGGCCACCCTACTGCAGCATGATGCTGCCATCTCCATATCTCATCGTGGGGACAGTGTGTTCAGGGGGTTAGTTTTCCATCACACAAAGCGTTTTGCATTTAGGCCAAAAAGTTCCCCTTTGGTCTCTTCTGACCACAACACCTTCTTCCACAGGTTTGCTGTGTCTCCTACATGGCTTGTGGTAAACTGCAGAAAGGACTTCTTATGGCTCCTTTCAGAGATGTATTCTTCTAGAATCTAGACACTCTTCCATAAAGGCCAGATTTGTGGAGTCCACGACTAATAGTTTTCCCTTTCGTCCTAACCAGCAGCACAAGTGGGGATTTGCCCCTGTGAAGCTGCTCAGGACAGGCAAAATTTTATTGAAACAAAAAATTTCTGCCAAGTGATTTAATTAATTAATTAATTAATTAATGCCCACCCCTATATAACCTGATAAGTGACAGGCTGAACTCCATACTAGGAGTCTCCCTTTTTAGGGTTAATAGTATAATTATGATGATTACGATTACATTTCTGCTTTGTTTTACAGGTTCCGGCTCCTGCTGCTGCAGGCGGATCTAGAACTCCGGGCACCGTCCGCACCGAGTTACTGGTTTCCCCCCTTCCCTCTCCCCCCCCCCTCCGCGCTTCTAGCTTACAGCACTTACCTTCTGCTTCTGTCGGACACTGAAGGCAGCGTCCAGTCCTCAGGTTGCGCTCCCTCCGCCATCTCGCGAGACCGGAGGTGCGTCACCCCCACTGTTCCAGTCCAAAACCCTTGTTTCAATCTTCCAGTCGGAGGTCGTTTAAGTTTGTACAAAGTTTTTTGGAATCAAAAAATTCCGGACCCATGGGTGTTAGAGGTGATAACATCGGGGTACAAAATCTATTTTATTTCCCTACCTCAGGAGAGGTTCATCCTGACGAGGGTTTTAGCTCCCATCAGACAGTTAGTCCTGTAGGACTCGGTACGGCAGTACATACAAAAGGGGACGTTGGAGGAACTTCCTCCTTGCGAGCAAGGTCGGGGAGTTTATTCTCCCATTTTTCTGGTCCCAAAGCCATCAGGGGATTGGCGTATGATTATCGACCTACGCTATCTAAATCGTTTCATCAGGAAGAAGCGTTTCCGGATGGAAACCATTCGATCAGTTCTAAACATCCTGAACCCAGGAGATATGATGGACGATAGATCTGAAGGATGCTTACCTTCATGTTCCCATCCATCCAGCGCACAGAAAATATCTCAGAGTTGCTGTGACCATAGAAGGAGTAGTGAAGCACTACCAATTTGCTGTGTTGCCCTTCGGCATCTCCTCTGCTCCGCACACCTTTACAAAGGTGGCGGCTCGTGTTGTCGTGCATTTAAGACTTCTAGGGTTAGAAGTCGTTCCCTATTTAGACGATTGGCTTCTAAAAGCCGCCTCCGCAGTCATCCTGCAGACTCCGCTTCCAGGATTGTCCAGCGCTGGGGTACTCCAGAGATCGATCTGATGGCAACTCGATTGAACGCCAAGGTGAACAGGTTCTGCTCCCTTTACAAGGAGGACAATCCTGTAGCGATAGACGCTCTGTCCATAACTTGGAGGTTCAGGCTGGCTTATGTGTTCCCTCCAATTTCCATGATACCAAGGGTATTGATGAAGATCAAGCAAGACCAGACCTCAGTGATAGCCATCATACCATTCTGGCCAAAGAGGTCTTGGTTCACCCAGCTCATGCAGATGAGTCAGGGCACATATTGGAGACTTGCTCTAATACAGGACCTAGTGTATCAGGACACAGGTCCCTGTCTAGATCTGAGGAGGCTCAGTCTGACAGCCTGGAGATTGACAGGTCCCTTCTAGATGCCAGAGGGTTATGTGAGAAGGTATTGAGAACAATCTCTCACTCCAGGGCGGAGTACACAAACAGGAAATACTCTAGGATATATAATATATTCCTTCTATGGTGTATTGATAGAGAGGTAGTTCCCTCAGATCCTCCTCTCTCTGCGATTCTACAGTTCCTTAAAGAGGACCTTTCACCGATTATTACACTATGAACTAACTATACAGACATGGAGAGCGGTGCCCGGGGATCTCACTGCACTTACTATTATCCCCGGGCGCCGCTCCGTTCTCCCGTTATGTCCTCCGGTATCTCCGCTCACTAAGTTATAGTAGGCGGAGATTCCAGTCACTAAGTTATGGTAGGCGGAGTCTGCGCTTGTTCTGCTCTAGCGCTGGCCAATCGCAGCGCAGAGCTCACAGCCTGGGGGGTTATTTTCTCCCAGGCTGTGAGCTCTGCAATGCGATTGGCCAGCACTACAGAAGAACAAGGGCAGACTCCGCCTACCATAACTTAGGGAATGGAGATACCGGAGGGCATAGCAGGAGAACGGAGCGGCGCCCGGGGATAATAGTAAGTGCAGGGAGATCCCTGGGCGCCGCTCTACATGTCTGTATAGTTAGTTCATAGTGTAATAATCGGTGAATTGTCCTCTTTAAGGATGGTCTAGACAAGGGTCTAAGCCCATCTACGCTCAGAGCTCGCGTCTCTGCCTTGTCGACATGTATTGGTAGGCCGATTTCTCAAGACCACCTAATCAGGAGGTTCCTTAAATGAGCTCAGAGACTTAAACCTAGCATCCTGAGACCGACCCCTGAATGGGATCTAGCAATATTTCTAAAAGGGTTGTGTTCCCCCCCTTTGAGCCTTTAGAGGAGGTAGACTTGAGATCCATATCTCTCAAAGTCACCTTTCTATTAGCTATTACCTCGGCTAAAAGAATTGGGGAACTTCAAGCTCTAGGAGCAGTAGAGCCGTACTTAACATTTCTCCAGGATAGGGTCCTGTTGAGATTCCTTCCAACCTTTTTACCAAAGGTTTTCGTCATTTTCAAATATTAATCAGACTATAACACTACCAAAGTTTTCCTCTGCTCCAACTTCTCCAGAAGAGGAAAGGTTACTCACCCTGGACATCCTAAGGGTTCTAAAGGTGTATTTGGACAGAACAGCGGATTTCAGAAGGTCAGAAAATCTCCTTCTATCCTACTCGGGAAAAAAGAGGGTTTAAAGCCTCCAAGCCCACTTTGAGTAGGTGGATCAAAGAAGCTATCCGTCTGGCTTTTCTGTCCCAAAACTTGTCGCCTCTGTCCTTTGTGTCTGCCCATTCGACCAGGGCAGTATCCACGTCTTATGCCGAAAGGAAATTAATTCCTTTAGACCAAATTTGCGCTGCCGCCTCTTGGAGTTCCCAGAACACTTTCATTACACATTATCGTCTAGACGCAAGGCGAGCAGAGGGAGCTGCCTTTGGACTCTCTATTCTAAGTGCTGCTCTCCCATTAAAACATTTTTTTTTAGAAAGGGCGGGGAGGTTATATGTAGATATATCTGCTTACACTAAGATCTTTTCTGCCCTCCCAATTTGTGTAAGGTCCTTGCTGCTTCCCCACTTTTGCTGCTGGTTAGGATGAAAGGGAAGCGTCAATTTTGACGTAAATTTTTTTCCCTTAGTCCTAACAGCAGCACACAAATTTCCCACCCTCTGGGGGTTGTGGTTGATTACTTGTTAAGGAAAGCGACCCCGTCCAGACAGGGGGTGGGCATTAATTAATTAATTAGATTACTTGGCAGAAATTTTTTGTTTCAATAAAATTCTGCCTGTCCTGACCAGCTTCACAGGGGCAAATCCCCACTTGTGCTGCTGACTAAGGCCTCATGCACACGACCATTTTTTTTTGCGGTCCGCAAAAACGGGTTCCGTAGTTCCGTGATCCGTTTTTTCATCCGTGGGTCTTCCTTGATTTTTGGAGGATCCACGGACATGAAAAGTGAAAAAAAAAACTGAAGTCAAGTTTGCATTGAAAATGATAGGAAAAACGGACACGGATCACGGACACGGACGACTATCTTGTGTGCATCCGTGATTTTTCACGGACCCATTAACTTGAATGGGTCCGTGAACCGTTGTCCGTGAAAAAAATAGGACAGGTCATATTTTTTTCACGGAGTGGAAAAACGGATCACGGACGCGGAAGCCAAACGGTGCATTTTCCGATTTTTCCACGGACCCATTGAAAGTCAATGGGTCGGCGAAAAAAAACGGAAAACGGAACAACGGCCGCGGATGCACACAACGGTCGTGTGCATGAGGCCTTAGGGAAAACAAATTTACGTCCTGTGGACAGTTTCTCCCACCTGAGTTGTGGATCTCTGCAGCTCCTCCACAGTGACCATGGGCCTCTTGGCTGCATCTCTAGATAGTGCTCTCCTTGCCTGTGTTGTCAGTTTTGGTGGACGGCCATGTCTTGGTAGGTTTGCCACTATTGCTCTGACTCTACCTTACATTAAATTATTGTAAAACGTCTGGTGGAAAAATGATTCTTCCCAGACTGCACAACATCAACATACCCAGGAATATTCGAGCTTTCAAGATACAGAATAGTGAAGTGCAGCTCCGGAGTATAATACAGGATATAACTCAGGATCAGTACAGGATAAGTAATGTATGTATACAGTGACTGCACCAGCAGAATAGTGAGTGCAGCTCCGGAGTATAATACAGGAAGTAACTCAGGATCAGTACAGGATAAGTAATGTATGTATACAGTGACTGCACCAGCAGAATAGTGAGTGCAGCTCCGGAGTATAATACAGGAAGTAACTCAGGATCAGTACAGGATAAGTAATGTATGTACACAGTGACTGCACCAGCAGAATAGTGAGTGCAGCTCCGGAGTATAATACAGGAAGTAACTCAGGATCAGTACAGGATAAGTAATGTATGTACACAGGGACTGCACCAGCAGAATAGTGAGTGCAGCTCTGGAGTATAATACAGGATGGAACTCATGAACAGTACAGAATAAGTAATGTTTAAATGTTCCGTCCTAGGGGCTCTATACCAGAAAAGAACTAATCAGTTTCATCCCCATGCATTCTGAATGGAGAGCGATCCGTCTAGGATGCATCAGGATGTCTTCAGTTCAGTCTTTTTGCCTTTTCAGGACGGAGATAATACTGCAGGATGCTGCGGTTTTGTCTTCGTCCATAATTCCGTAACACTTGCCGGAATCTGCATTTTTTCCCATTGAAATGCATTAATTAGTGTTCCGGCAAAACTGATCCGTTTTTGCGATCTGCGCATGCTCAGACCAGAAAAAATGTGAAAAAAATAAATGCCGGATCCGTTTTTCCAGATGACACCAGAGAGACGGATCTGGTATTTCAATGCATTTGTCAGACGGATCAGGATCCTGATCTGTCTGACAAATGCCATCAGTTTGCATATGTTTTGACGGATCCGGCAGGCAGTACCGGTGTCGGAATCCTCTGCCGCAAGTGTGAAAGTACCCTTAGACACATAAAAAATAATAATAAATAAAATAAAAAAATATATATATATAAAATGAGTTTCTGTCTGTCTGTCTGTACTTTATGCGCGACCAAACAACTGGACCGATCTTGACCAAATTTGGCACACAGGTACATCAGGTGTCCGGGAAGGTTTTAGACCGGGTCTCAGCTCTCTAGGATGTACTAGCCAATACAAACATGCAAGTCTTTCACTCATATTCCAACTGCCATACACACGGTCACATGTCCCTTATCAGCCAATAGAAGCTCGCAGGCCCTTAGTCTCCACATACACACAGTTTTACTCCAGGTTTCCATAACAACCCAGCCATTTTTCTTCATTGCTGTAGGTCAGCTTTAAAGGGGCAGGGCGCTGTGGATGACACTGTTAAGGGAGCGGAGTGCTGTGGAGGTCACAGTTCAGGGGGCAGGTAGGATGGCCATTCAGGCCACCCTCAAAAGAAGGACTTAAAACCCTGCCCCCAGGCCCGCTAAGCCACACCTCCAACCCGGTTAGGCCACAGTTAAGGGGGCGGGCCCCTGTGGAGGTCACTGTCAAGAGGGTGGTGTGCTGTGAAACTCACCGTTAGGCCCCTTGCAGACGAGCGTGTCCGGATTAGGTCCCGATGCGTTCATTGAATACTTTGCGATTTCGCAAACAAGTACATTCAGTTTTGTTTCCTATCAGTTAATTTTTTTCCACGCGAGTGCAATGCGCATTGATGCGTTTTTCACGCGCGTGATAAAGAAGGAATGTTTACTAACACCATCTCTTAGCAACCATCAGTGAAAAACACATCGCATCCGCACTTGCTTGCGGATGTGATGCGTTTTTCACGCAGCCCCATTCACTTCAATGGGGCTAGCGTTGCATCAAAATCGCAGAATATAGAACATGCTGCGATTTTCACGCAACGCACAAGTGATGCGTGAAAACCAACACTCATGTATACAGACCCAATGAAATGAATGGGTCCGGATTCCGTGGGGGCGCATTGCGTTCACGTCATGCATTGCACCCGCTCGGAATACTTGCTCTTCTGAAAGGGGCCTTAAAGGGGATGGGCTGCTTGGAGGTCCCATTTTTAGGAGGCGGGGCACTGTGTTAATGAGCGAGGGGCTGTGGTACTGTAGATGTCACTGTTATGGGGGATGCTGCCGATATCTTTTAACGACACACAGAAACATGAAATGAAATAGATGTAAGTGCGAAGCCGGGTCCTTCTGCTCGTCTCATATATATAAAAATGAGTTTCTGTCTGTTCTTTATGCGCGACCAAACGACTGCACCGATCTTCACCAAATTCGGCACGCAGGTACATCAGGTGTCCAGGAAGGTTTTAGACTGGGTCTCAGCTCTCTAGGACGTACCGTCCCTGAGATATTCCCAAAAAATTACCTGAAATAGAATAGAAGCCAGCAAGCCTTTCACTTAAATCCGAACTGCCATACACACGGACACATGTCCCTTATTAGCAAATAGAAGCTCGCAGGGCCTTAGTCTCCACATACACACAGTTTTACTCCAGGTTTCCATAATAACCCACCCATTTTTCTTCACTGCTGTAGGTCAGCTTTAGGCTAGGGCTACATGACATGCACATCTCCACAGACAGTATCACACAGGGGAGGATTAGATACACAGCTCAGCAGACAGTGGGGCAGGGTTCTGTAGAGGTCACTGTTATGGGGGATACTGTCAATATCTTTTAATGACACAAACATTAAATGAAATATACCCTTCTGCTAGTGTGTGTGATATATATATATATACACACACACACACACACACTACTCAGAAAAAGTTTGGAATATTTGGCTTGTGGGTGAAATTTCAGGATGAACCTAAAATGCCCTCTGACCGTTACAGGAGAACTTAATGTCACCTTCTGAATGCACACGTCCAACTGTTCAATGTTTCAGGACTTTTTGCACAACTTGCTGTTCTCTAACAAGGAGCTTAACGGCAAGGTTCGCAACAGGAGCTTGATCTATGAATCACCCAATAAATTTCCTGGTTCAATTATAATTGGTATTAAACAGTCCTCCTCATCATGCTGCTCACATTATGAGACCAAGACGACACCTAACAGTTGATGAACAGGACCTCGCCACTGCGAGGCTTCAAGCAGGATGTTCTCAGACAGAAGTCGCCCCTGAGCTTAGAGTGTCACAGAGAGTCATCAGGAGGTTGTATCAGAGATAGAGACTGGAAGAGTCACAAAAAGGCAGAGATGTGGACATCCTTTGGCCACATCCCATACTGATGACAGCTTTATTGTGAATAATGCCCTGCGGAACCGGATGATGAATGCCACACAACTCCAGACACATGTAAGGGAGGCGAGAGGCACCCAAGTGTCACGTCAGACCATTGGAAACCATTTACATCAGCGTGGTCTGCGTGTTAGACGACCTGCAAGGGCTCCTGACTATACCACCAGGCACAGGTGTCATCATCTTGTATGGGGCAGAGAGCATCTACACTGGACGAGGGACCAGTGGGCCTCAGTGCTGTCCACTGATGAAAGCGATTCACGATGAGTAGAAATGATGGCCATCAAGAAGAGCACTGTGCATCAGCCACTGCTGTCACCAGACGAGCCTTTGGTGGTGGCGGTGGTGGTGTTACAGTGTGGGCAGGTGTGTCTAGTCAGTACAGAACTGCCCTACACTGTGTGAATAGTCCAGTGACAGCCCATACTACTAGAATAACATCAGTAATCCAGTTATTGTGCCTCTGCGTGAACAACACAACACAGGCCTAATGTCATCTTCATGGAGGACAATGAGCAAGCTCATAGGAGGTGGCATCATTAGGGAACGGCTGCTGGAGACTGTGGGAACTCAAAAGGAGCCTGCACTTTCAGAGGCTCATAACGCTGTACCCCAGAACCTCAGTGACCCGAGGGCCACCATGCCTCAGCAGACAATAAGGCGACTTGTGAACAGCAGGAAACATCATTGTCAAGCTGGAATTGATGCTCAAGGCCACAAGACAAGTTCCTGAGACACTGACATTTTTGTGGCGGTGTACCCAGCACTGGTGTTAGCTTTTATGTCAAATTGTTTGAGATAAGGAAATCACCATTGCTGCTTCTACTTAATATATGACGCAAGTCGGGCATTATCACTGGAGCCGGGACTTTATTTGTTTTCCATAAATTTCACCCGAAAGCCAAATATCCAAAACTTTTTGTGAATAAAATTATATATATATATATATATATATATATATATATATATAATCCTCCATGATCTAAATCTTACCCGTGCTGTCAAGGTCCCTGCCCTGTGATATAAGAATTGACTAAATTGTTCCTCCGGCCCATCTCCTCCCCCAGACAATGAGCTAAGCCATAAACCCCCAATATACAAGGTGGAACCTGCTCCCGTGTAGCTCAGACTGCGGACCTGCCCTCTAGTGGTGGAGAGAGGGTACAACAGCAATAACATGAGATTCTCTGGAACGTATCACATTCTAGAACGTCTCTAAGCCTGGAAACATTAAGTGACCTTTTCCTGGGGGTTAAACGGTTACTCTACATCAGATGCAATGTGGAGAGAGGACAATACATCTACGGTGATAATCTGAATAAGCAGCGATTCTGCGGCTGCAGATCCCGCTCCACCCTCAGCTGATCATTCCCGCAGCGCGCTCTTCAGGCACCAGCTGTAACTATTCTGAAAGAGACGCATCCATGGGGACACACCCATAGTCATCCTCCAGTCCTCAGGCATCCAGGGCCACTGCCACTTCAGGACACAACGCTCCGGGTGCGGCATCATCGCCAGATGGCGTCCATCCTCCGAGCAAAGTCCGGCAATCCCTAGAGGGGAACCGTTAGGATTCATGGGGTACTCCTCAGTGGGAACATTATGGTCATTCACGTAGCGCAGGGGGGCCAGACGATGGGAGGTCACGTGATCACGAACCTTCTCAGACCGGAATCTCATCAGACCTGGAAGAAAAAGAGTGGAATCAAAAATGTCTTGGGGTCGTCTCCTTGATAATGTACATTCTGCTATTCCTTCTCGTTACTAGCCCTAGAAGAGCAGGGTGGCGACGATACACAACCCCATAATGGGCAGAACCACTGTGTGTGTCCAGACTCTCCATTAACCTACTGGTTCTGCACGTTTCAAGTCTGGGAGTTGGTCAATGGTTCCAGTTGTTCTGGCTGCCTAGAAGGTCACTTAGATCTTCTGTGCCATGTACAACGCCTCATAGTCAGCACATCCAGAAGACATACAGAAGGAACACTTACCTTCTCCATGGGCCACCCACACCCCAAACGATGACCCGGCCATCCCCTGCAGCAGAACACATGGACTTTCCTCAATTTTCACCGTGACAAAGCGAGATTCAAACCTTCCTGAGAGGTTGTGGCTCAGAAGAACTCCTTGTGTGGGACATTCTCCTGCAGGATAGAAAAGTAGTAAGAATGGAGACACTAAATAGATGCATCCAAACAACTGACCTCGGGATAGCTCACCTGGTGGGTCCTCCGCTCCTACCCAACCCAGGAGCGCCATCAACTGGCATCCATTACAGATCCCCAGGCTGAAGGTGTCAGAGCGACAGCGGAAAGTTTCGAACTGTTCACGAACTCCAGCGTTAAACTTTACAGACGCTGCCCAACCTACAACAAAAAGAATCACAATCACCTACAAGACCAGAAGAAGAATATACTCAATACAGGCACATATAACTGCTATAATACTGCCTCCTATGTACAAGAATATAACTGCTATAATACTGCTCCTATGTACAAGGATATAACTACTATAATACTGCTCCTATGTACAAGAATATAACTACAATAATACTGCCTCCTATGTACAAGAATATAACTGCTATAATACTGCCTCCTATGTACAAGAATATAACTGCTATAATACTGCCTCCTATGTACAAGAATATAACTACTATAATACTGCCTCCTATGTACAGGAATATAACTGCTATAATACTGCTCCTATGTACAAGAATATAACTACTATAATACTGCTCCTATCTACTAGAATATAACTACTATAATACTGCCTCCTATGTACAAGTCTATAACTACTATAATACTGCTCCTATGTACAGGAATATAACTACTATAATACTGCTCCTATGTACAAGAATATAACTACTATAATACTGCTCCTATGTACAAGAATATAACTGCTATAATACTGCTCCTATGTACAAGAATATAACTACTATAATACTGTTCCTATGTACAAGAATATAACTACTATAATACTGCTCCTATGTACAGGAATATAACTACTATAATACTGCTCTTATGTACAAGAATATAACTACTATAATACTGCTCCTATATACAAGAATATATCTACTATAATACTGCTCCTATGTACAAGAATATAACTACTATAATACTGCTCCTATGTACAAGAATATAACTACTATAATACTGCCTCCTATGTACAAGAATATAACTACTATAATACTGCCTCCTATGTACAAGAATATTACTACTATAATACTGCTCCTATGTACAAGAATATAACTACTATAATACTGCCTCCTACGTACAAGAATATAACTGCTATAATACTGCCTCCTATGTACAAGAATATAACTACTATAATACCGCTCCTATGTACAAGAATATAACTACTATAATACTGCTCCTATGTATAAGAATATAACTACTATAATACTGCCTCCTATGTATAAGAATATAACTACTATAATACTGCTTCCTATGTACAAGAATATAACTGCTATAATACTGCTCCTATGTACAAGAATATAACTACTATAATACTGCTCCTATGTACAAGAATATATCTACTATAATACTGCTCCTATGTACAAGAATATAACTACTATAATACTGCTCCTATGTACAAGAATATAACTACTATAATACTACTCCTATGTACAAGAATATAACTACTATAATACTGCTCCTATGTACAGGAATATAACTACTATAATACTGCCTCCTAAGTACAAGAATATAACTACTATAATACTGCAGATAAAATACAATATACTGCGCCGGCCCTCTGCGGGAAGGATCTGTGTGGCAGACGGGCCCAAATGATTTTGTACAAAATGTATTTGCCAAGAATCCCAAATGTATTTAATAAGCGCAGCATTAGCATTATAATACTTTTTGTACTTTATTTGGTTTGCAGATTGCTATTGTATTTAGCCACGGCGACGTGCACCTGCGTATTCTGATGTGCTGACTGACCCCTTTTTTCTTTGCAGTACTAGAGTACTGCCTCCTGTGTAGAATACCAGTTTTCATCCACCGGGGGGCGGTATTCTAGTATTTCTACTCTGGTTCTTTCATGTCCTGTGATCACTTACCTTTCGCGGAGCCCAGGACATCTGCATAGCTGAATCCTCCCACAAATATTAGGCCCCTGAAGACGTCCAGGGCGGTTCCTCCGGTCAGGAGATCTTCCATGGTAACATCCCAGACCTGGAGAGCAGGACACAGGATGATGGGAGTAGTTACATCTCATATTTCCTGTGAGGCGGTGTCAGGTTGTCAGATCCCATGATGCACCGCTGCACAGCAGCGAGACATGAGATCCTGCCACCTGAGGGCCAACATGAACTGCAGCTTTTGATGTGACTGGAGTATAAGATTCTACAGTAAAGGATTTGCTATAAGGGAGGAACAGAACAACGACGTTACCTCAAACCCGACCATCAGCAGCGCAGCCGCCATCTCTCTGTCGCCATTACTGCCCTCTTCCCGCACCACAGCGACCCGCGGCTGGGCGGAACCTGTGGGGGTTATACACATGTCCGGTTATAGCATCACATACACCCACCCAGCATAACCACCATCATCCTTCACTACTGTACCTATCAGAGCCGGCAGAGGAGGCTTCTCAGACGGGTTGAAGGTCAGCTGGTAGTTAGGCCCCTCCCTCTTAAGAAGCCCCGCCTCCTCCAGTGACACACAGCTTGGGCTGGCCTGCAGCCGTTCCAGGTGGAAGCTTGTCTCCTCCCACAGCGCGCGCAGCCTCCCTACTTCATCGCACAGAACCTCCTCCTCATTTACACAAACTCGGACCTAGGGGGAAAAAAAGGAAGAGGAGGGGCCTTTAAAGCGGAAATGCAAAACCAGCAGATCAGCGGCACTGGTGTCTAATGGGTGTCCACCACAGGTCCTGTACCTTTAAACCACTGGTTCATGTCCCTTTAAAGCCAAGGGATGTAATGCAGGGCCGTTAGACTCACCACAGAGGCGGGGCCCCTTCCCTGGGTACGTCCTAGTCTCATGCACTGGAGCCCCGATGCCCGATACCGCTCTATAACCCGCTCATGTGATGTCTCGGGGACTTCTAGAACGAGCCCCAACTCCTCGGAGAAGAGCAGATCCAGAGCTGAGAAACAAGAAGGAGATGTGAAGACGCCTGGACAAAGATGACCAAGTGAGAGACGCAGGACTTACCACTGACGTACGGGGAGGAAAGCTCCACGTCCAGCCCGCAGTTCCCAGCGAACGCCATCTCCAGGAGACAAGTAATGAGACCGCCGTCACTCACGTCGTGCCCCGCGCTCAGCGCACGCTCTGCGGAAGACCACAGGAGGGTTACACATGTGCAATCGTGTCCTGAGAGTCTCAACCTCACAGTACTGCATGCCCTGCTGGTCCAGTGTCTGCACAGAGGACACACAGAACAAGTCTCACCTTTGAGGAGCTGCTGAGTGACCCTGAAGCAGGAGACCAAGGTCTGGGGGTCATCCAGGTCAGGGGGGTGCTGTCCGAGCTGTGAATAGCACTGAGCCAAAGCGCTGCCACCCAGACGATGCTTCCTGGGGTTGAGGGGAACATAGAGGAGGACGCCTGAGGGTCAGAGCAGATATCAGGTCACTATTCATCCTCACTAACACATGCTGCGTACTGCACCACAATCATGGAGGCCCTTACCCTTCTCTCCAGGGTTCTTCAGGTCTGGTGTGATGGTGGCCGTGATATCGGGGCACACAGCGTACACGGAGATGACCAGAGACCCTGAAAAACAGAGACAGCATTAGACTGAAGGACAGAGACAGGAACCTGGAGGACACTGGACATCCGCTCACCTGGGGCCTTCACAGTCTCCGCCTCGACTCTTGCGGCCATGCTGAGCGAGTCCTTCCCTCCATCCACAGCAATACCGACCTGCGCCATGACATCACACATGGCCACACATGCATCGTACAGCGCGGCACCTTCACCGGGAAGTTTGGCCGCCCACATCCAGTTACCGCTGCACTTCACATCCTACCAGAGAGAGAAAGAGACGACTTGAGGGGCTACAATCACTGTGATCAGGAGTGGACAGTAGCCAACAGCTGTGGATGCCAACAAGGCGGCTTTCCACTCCAAGTGGTCTACTCCCTGCTCCAGTGACACTGGGTGGTAAACCCTGAGCAATGACATCACTGCATCAATTCATAAAATTACCTTCAGGTCGGTCACTAAGGCAAACACCAGGTTAGTAAGAGCTTCGCCCACTGCCATCCGGGCACCTGCTGCCGGATCCAAGAGACCTTTAATTGGCTGCTCCCCGATAGCCGTAGCTCCACCTACAGTATCCGTGTAGGACAGCGAGATGACAGCTACGTCAGCCAAGGGGGTGTGAAGCGGCCCCACACACTGCTGCTGGGCCACAAGACCGGTGACCGAGCGATCCACCTGCAGATGGAGGGAAGGCTCAGTGTTACTGCAAATCCATGTGAAGACACCAGAAGCCCCGGCATGGACATTCAGAGTAGAAGGCCACCTTGTTGGTCAGGTATCGTTTGCTCGCCACAGACGGTAGTCTCAGGACGCGTTCCAGGGCTTGCCTGATGCTGAGATTTTTGGGAAGGGTCAACGTCTTGAGTTCGGGAGTAACTCGATTCAACTTAAATTCCTGTAGAGGAAAAGTCATAGAAGACACAGTAAGTAGAGGGTCATCAAAACCATGAAGTCTGGATATACCAGGACAAGACTAGGAGCTCTACCTTATGAGGCATCTTCCCCAGGACCCACTCCAGCTCCAGATCCACTGGGACACGATTTCGGTCACTGCGATCAGGATCGGGATCGTTCTCGCTCCCATTCACTAACACAATCTACACAGAAGAAGTCAACGAGGATCAGTGATCTCATACGAGAGAAAAATAATCTACAAATTAAAACGTTTCCTCATCCGGGGGAACTTATGGTGCGGTTCATCCTGAGCATCCCTGTAAATAAACTGAATTCTAGAAATACAGTGAAGACTGACACAAGACTATAGATAGCAATGCAGATTTACAACGTTCTGTGGAAAGCGATGTTGACCAAGTGCTCTAATGGTGGCCATTTTTAAGAGACCAAAATAATAAAAGACATGACACACAGATGGCAACCCCAGGATTTCCAGGTAGAACGTATAATTCAGGGGAAGTGATCCAACACTGCAAATAAGTAACCTGAATCAGTAGACTGAGGGTCTTACCCGGCCATCTCCTGTGATTTTACCCACAAAGTCCACCGGAGACCTCTCTCTTCGACACACTGAGCGCAGGAAATCTGCATCTTTTGGACGGATGAGCAAAGCGTTGGATTCCTGGTACTCTGCCCCCCAAATCTCCAGGACGCTCAATGTGGGGTCTCCTAACTGAAGATGATACAAGACCATTCAGGGAAAAGAATGAGCTGGATTTATTCCAGGAGATGAGGGAGATGGTGCAACCAGAAGATGCAAAGTTCCCATACCTGAAAGTTCTTCGTATAAATGACGGCACCTTGAGGCTCACTCAGCTCCTTAAGTACATTACCTGCAGAGGACAAGTGTCAAGACAGATGCCATACCCAAAGTCAGATCCATAGATCTCAATGGGAGGAGCTGACAACGTAGCGATCAGCTCTCACCGTTCCCACCAGCCCCCTGGTCGTGAATACTACAGATCGGATTCCGGCCCCCTCGCTCCACACAGGCACGCACGGCTCTGTTCATCCTCTGCTCCATCTCTGCATCCCCTCGTTGCACTGCTCCAAAGTCCAGTTCACTGGCGTTGTCCCCCTGAACCTGTTGACCCCCAGAACTAAATCATGATCTGATACAGACGCGATGATCAAGCTGATACATTTCAGAACCGATACTTACTTGAATAGAAGAAGCAGCCCCTCCACCCACTCCAATCCGATAGATGGGACCCCCAATCTTCACAACGTGCATGTCTGAGGGAAAGAGACATCCCTGAGGCCTCGAGATCTACCCTTCCACCACAAACCACCCATTTATTCCAAAATATGAATCATCCTCAGAGAAGATTCAGCTCACGGGTCCACAAGAGGCTTCTATTCGTCTTACCTGGTTCTGGAGCCTCTTTGGTCCGATGAATGTCTTCCATAGATCCAATACCTCCGCTGAACATGATGGGCTTCACCCACTCCCTTCTCTCCCCGGAGGGCAGGCGAAGGCCGAATGAACGAGCGAATCCTGTTACCATTAAGAGAAGGTATTATTAATATCAGCATCAACTGCTGAAGAACACCTCAACAATAACGAGGAGGAAAAAATAGCAGCCGATCCACCAGACCGCAGAACACCACGTATTCTATCCTTCCTTAATGAATTTCAGAAACTTGGAATGGTTGGAAGGAAATCAATGTTGTCAACTCCTCACCTGCCAGCACCGGCTCTCCAAACTTGTTGCCATAATCTGAGGCTCCATTACTGGCTTCGATGGCTACCTCCAAAGGCCGGGCAAACTGGACGGGATATTTGTAAGAAGCGTCCTCCCATGGAAGAGAATATCCTGCACATAAACACAGACTTGTTGGACAGAAGGATCCATGAGGTACGGACATGAAGAACATGATCTTAGAGAGAAGAAGAGACAAGTCATGCATCTCCTGGGTACCTGGAATGTGAAGATTTCCAAAACAGTAGCCAGCAGTGCCTGCTATGACATGGGCTCCCTTCCCGGTGCTCTGTACATCCCGAATACGACCACCTGTGCCAGTAGTGGCACCACTAAACGGTGCTACGCCTGTAAGAGATGGAAGAAAAGAACTTTAGAAGAAGAAACAACCATGCTCAAAGCATACACCATTCAGAAACACCCCAGGCCTGTGCTCACCTGTAGGGAAGTTATGGGTCTCGGCGGTGAAGATGAGGTGCCGGGTGGAGCTTGTCAGTTTGTAGGGTCCAGGACAGGAGGGATCAGTAGGAATCAGGCTGGTCACTTCCTTCCCCTGGATTGCACTGGAAAGAGAAGGCATTGGAGAAGGTCAGTTTTGGTCAGATGACTCTTCGAGTTTTTCTGGAGGGGTGACACAAACCTGCTGTTGTCACAGAACTTGATGACGTTGTTCTGGTTACTGGTGTCCTGCGTCTTCATGATCAGGTCAAAGAGCGAGTGTGGCTTCTCCTGCCCATCCACTAGAAGCCTGCCCTTGAAGAACCAATGGCGGCTGTGTTCACTGGATAACAGAGAGCATCATTACTCAGAACAGTCTCTGAAGAAGACAGTCCCAGTCAAAACCTAGACACCGACCTGTTAGACTGCGCCAAGTCAAAGCACTCAACGCTGCTCGGATTGCGGCCCACGCGCTGGAAAAGAGCGGTGTAATAATCCAGGTCCCATGAGTCGAAAGCAAGACCTGTAAATGACGTCGGGAGTCTGAAAACACTCAGGTTCTCTGCTCTAGTTACATCCAGAGCTGAGTTACCACCCTGGTGGTTCAGTGATTATACGAATCATGTTCTACAGCAAGGGAGAGGTTAACACCAAGGCCTGTGCTATAGCATCATGCAGAAAAACCCTACAACTCTCATGATGCACCAGAAGGCAGTGCGATACCAAGGCTCAGGTAAACTGGTAGGTGGGCGTCACTCAGCACAGTGACAAGACATTAATGAAGCAACTGGTAGAATTGTGAATGCAGCTCTGGATGTGACTAGAGGATAAAACACAGTGTAAAATGTCTTTTTTTTGATTGGGTACAACATACCTAACTCTGTGTTTGCCGTTTCAAGTGCCGCCCTCCCTTGTCCCATCACGTCCACCTCATACACCTTCTCAGGCCGGACAGAGATCTCAAAGCTTCTCACCGGTTCGGGGTAGATGCATTCAGTCATGCGGTCATATAGAGAAGACGTCAGTTTCTGCTTCTCTCCATCCTCCAGCTCTCTCTGAAACTGATGGGTTTAAATTCAATCAATAGCAAATCAGTGGTGACAACCCAACGTGTCCTCGTACTGGAAGGACATGGACGGTCAGGGAGACACCGTCCAAGTCACCACTGTGCTACTTATACATGGGAGTCCTTCACATGGACCATGAAGATCCCACACAGATCCTCACAATCATAGTGATCCTGGCCAATCATGGCGCCAGCACAGGACAGGAAATGTTTGTCTAAGATGAGAAGCTCTTCGCACCTTCATCAGATATCGCTTGGAACATTCTATCCTGTCGATGTTGGTCAGGCCAATGGAACGACAGATGGACACGGCGTTGGTGGAAAACGCTGTGGAGAAATTCAACCTACAGATGAGAATTGAAAGGAAACAGTCAGTAGGAGATTCTCCTCTAAGACTAGATGCCCACTGAAGTGAATGGGTCCGCACCCATGCCGCAAAAAAACACGTTCGTGTGCATGTAGCCTAAGACATAGGGCTGAACAGGATGGTCAGAACTCACCTAGGTCCGACCTCCACCAGCAGGTCTGATGGTTCAGGGTGAAGGAAAGTTGTATCCGAAATGCTCTGGGGGTCAAAGGGGCAGCTAAAGAGCCATCGCAGGGTGTCTGTCTGCCCAGAGGTGGGTGGAGAGTCACCTGCAGGGGGTACAAGGTCTAGAATTGAGCAAAAGACTTACTGGTTCTCCAGCCCATGGAGAGAACACCCTGAGACCTATGAGATGTGACGCACCATCAGAGACCTACTAGATGTTTGATGATGTATGACCTGGGCCATGGCACAAGGGGCCCTTTCATGGGCCGAGGCACAGGGCAATGGTTGGTTCCCAATCACTGCCGATCATTCAGGTGCAATGGAGCCACATTCACACACAGCATACGGATTCAGTGCTGGCAGCAGATCCGTGGTTCACAGGAGGATGTGTGAAGGAGGCGTTTACCTCCGGTGATCGGCAGCACCCTCACACATAGACCTGCCCGATCCTCGAGTAAGAGGTTCCCATGTGTAATATGTGAGGATGAGGAGGGGCTCCGGAGACAAATAATGTCAAGGACGGGGCAGAGATTAAAGTGTGAGTGACGAGGAGGGGCAGCGAGCCCTTACCCAGCCAGCTGACGTTGTAGCACAGCTCCCTCTGCACGCTCTGATTCTTCTCCAACCCAGACAAGCGCAGCAAATCATCAGACCCCGGGAAGGGGCAATAAAAGTGCAAGACCACCATCTTCACCTATCCAGGGCACCCTGGAGGGAGAGAACGCACAATCAACATGGTGCCCCCATCATGTATCTAATCCTGTCACATGTGATACTGCCTGCTGATGCACTGTATCTAATCACATCATGACATACTGCTGAGCTGTGTATCTAACCCTCTGATGTGTCATACTGTCTGCTGAGCTGTGTATCTAATCCTATCATGTGTGATACTGTCTGCTGAGCTGTGTATCTAATCCTATCCTGTGTGATACTGTCTGCTGAGCTGTGTATCTAATCCTGTGTGATACAGTCCGCTGAGCTGTGTATCTAATCCTATCCTGAGTGATACTGTCTGCTGAGCTGTGTATCTAATCCTATAATGTGTGATACAGTCTGCTGAGCCGTGTATCTAATCCTATCCTGTGTGATACTGTCTGCTGAGCTGTGTATCTAATCCTATCATGTGCGAAACAGTCTGCTGAGCTGTGTATCTAATCCTGTCCTGTGTGATACTGTCTGCTGAGCTGTGTATCTAATCCTATCCTGTGTGATACTGTCTGCAACCAGTGACCCTGCTGCCTCTATACCGCCGTGACCAGCTTCACCCGCACCTACTGTGTCCTTCTCCTATACCATGTAGATTGTAAGCCTCGCGGGCAGGGCCCTCTCTCCTTCTGTACCAGTCTGTAACTCGTCCTGTTTATGATTAGTGCAATTGTCTGTATTATGTATGTGCACCGCTTATCATATGTACAGCGCTATGGGATGAATGGCGCTTTAATAATAATAATTATATACAGTTGCAAGAAAAAGTATGTGAACCCTTTGGAATTATATGGATTTCTGCACAAATTGTTCATGAAATGTGATCTGATCTTCATCTCAGTCACAACAATAGACAATCACAATCTGCTTAAACTAATAACACACAAAGAGTTAAATGTTACCATGTTTTTATTGAACACACCATGTAAACATTTACAGTGCAGGGGGAAAAAGTATGTGAACCCCTAGACTAATGACATCTCCAAGAGCTAATTGGAGTGAGGTGTCAGCCAACTGGAGTCCAATCAATGAGATGAGATTAGAGGTGTTGGTTACAGCTGCCCTGCCCTATAAAAAACACACACCAGTTCTGGGTTTGCTTTTCACAAGAAGCATTGCCTGATGTGAATGAGGCCTCGCACAAAAGAGCTCTCAGAAGACCTACGATTAAGAATTGTTGACTTGCATAAAGCTGGAAAGGGTTATAAAAGTATCTCCAAAAGCCTTGCTGTTCATCAGTCCATGGTAAGACAAATTGTCTATAAATGGAGAAAGTTCAGCACTGCTGCTACTCTCCCTAGGAGTGGTCGTCCTGTAAAGATGACTGCAAGAGCACAGCGCAGACTGCTCAATGAGGTGAAGAAGAATCCTAGAGTGTCAGCTAAAGACTTACAAAAGTCTCTGGCATATGCTGACATCCCTGTTAGCAAATCTACGATACGTAAAACACTAAACAAGAATGGATTTCATGGGAGGACACCACAGAGGAAGCCACTGCTGTCCAAAAAATACATTGCTGCACGTTTACAGTTTGCACAAGAGCACCTGGATGTTCCACAGCAGTACTGGCAAAATATTCTGTGGACAGATGAAACCAAAGTGGAGTTGTTTGGAAGAAACACACAACACTATGTGTGGAGAAAAAGAAGCACAGCACACCAACATCAAAACCTCATCCCAACTGTGAAGTATGGTGGTGGGGGCATCATGGTTGGGGGCTGCTTTGCTGCATCAGGGTCTGGACGGATTGCTATCATCGAAGGAAAAATGAATTCCAAAGTTTATCAAGACATTTTGCAGGAGAACTTAAGGCCATCTGTCCACCAGCTGAAGCTCAACAGAAGATGGGTGTTGCAACAGGACAACGACCCAAAGCATAGAAGTAAATCAACATCAGAATGGCTTAAACAGAAGAAAATCCGCCTTCTGGAGTGGCCCAGTCAGAGTCCTGACCTCAACCCGATGGAGATGCTGTGACATGACCTCAAGAAAGCGATTCACACCAGACATCCCAAGAATATTGCTGAACTGAAACAGTTCTGTAAAGAGGAATGGTCAAGAATTACTCCTGACCGTTGTGCACGTCTGATCTGCAACTACAGGAAACGTTTGGTTGAAGTTATTGCTGCCAAAGGAGGTTCAACCAGTTATTAAATCCAAGGGTTCACATACTTTCTCCACCCGCACTGTGAATGTTTACATGGTGTGTTCAATAAAAACATGGTAACATTTAACTCTTTGTGTGTCATTAGTTTAAGCAGATTGTGATTGTCTATTGTTGTGACTTAGATGAAGATCAGATCACATTTTATGACCAATTTGTGCAGAAATCCGTATCATTCCAAAGGGTTCACATACTTTTTCTTGCAACTGTATGTATATTCTACTGGTAACACAATCGCAGACTACACATATCTATATGCACACATATAAAGTCTACTGGGATATTATACTTCTATACATACACACAAGGCCCCTTTCACACTCGTGCTTTGTGCGGATCCGTTTTTTATCTGCACAGACGGATCCGCACCAATAATGCAAACGCTTGTATCCGTTAACAGATCCGTTTGCATTATTCCTAAAAAAAAAAAGTCTAAAGTCAAAACGGATCCGTCCTGACTTGCAATGAAAGTCAATGGGGACGGATCCGTTTTCATTTGCACCATGTTGTGTCAGTGACAACGGATCCGTCCCCATTGACTTACATTGTAAGTCAGGACGGATCCGTTTGGCTCCGCTTTGGTGTCCGCCTCATAAGCGGAACGGAGACCAAATGCAGCCAAACTGATGCATTCTGAGCGGATCCGTATCCAGTCAGAATGCATTGGGGCTGAATTGATCCGTTTCGGACCGCTGAGCCCTGAAACGGATCTCACAAGCGGACCCAGAAACACCAGTGTGAAAGTAGCCTAACTTAGCTTGCTACTGAAGTGATGTGGTCTCGGGGGGTCCAGGAAGAGAGAGCGAGACCCCCAAGTTTTATACCACCTATATGTTCCTGTGTCCCAGCCCCCACCATGGACTCCACCACATGACCACCCAAATATCGTCCCAATCTGTTGGCCAAGAGAATATTGTCCAACTGCTTTCACAATAACAAGGGACACAATGACCGGAGGGCTTCTGACCGCACGGACGTCACCGAGTAATAGCCGTACAGGAGACTGGACGGCAACCATATTCTCCTGTGTGATACTGCCTGCTGAGCTGTGTATCTAATCCTGTCCTGTGTGATACTGCCTGCTGAGCTGTGTATCTAATCCTATCCTGTGTGATACTGCCTGCTGAGCTGTGTATCTAATCCTATCCTGTGTGATACTGCCTGCTAAGCTGTGTATCTAATCCTATCCTGTGTGATACTGCCTGCTGAGCTGTGTATCTAATCCTGTCCTGTGTGATACTGACTGCTGAGCTGTGTATCTAATCCTATCCTGTGTGATACTGCCTGCTGAGCTGTGTATCTAATCCTGTCCTGTGTGATACTGTCTGCTGAGCTGTGTATCTAATCCTATCCTGTGTGATACTGTCTGCTGAGCTGTGTATCTAATCCTGTCCTGTGTGATACTGTCTGCTGAGCTGTGTATCTAATCCTATCCTGTGTGATACTGTCTGCTGAGCTGTGTATCTAATCCTGTCCTGTGTGATACTGTCTGCTGAGCTGTGTATCTAATCCTGTCATGTGTGATACTGTCTGCTGAGCTGTGTATCTAATCCTGTCCTGTGTGATACTGTCTGCTGAGCTGTGTATCTAATCCTGTCCTGTGTGATACTGTCTGCTGAGCTGTGTATCTAATCCTATCCTGTGTGATACTGTCTGCTGAGCTGTGTATCTAATCCTGTCATGTGTGATACAGTCTGCTGAGCTGTGTATCTAATCCTGTCATGTGTGATACAGTCTGCTGAGCTGTGTATCTAATCCTGTCCTGTGTGATACTGCCTGCTGAGCTGTGTATCTAATCCTATCCTGTGTGATACTCCCTGCTGAGCTGTGTATCTAATCCTGTCCTGTGTGATACTGTCTGCTGAGCATCTAATCCTATCCTGTGTGATACCGTCTGCTGAGCTGTGTATCTGATCCTATCCTGTGTGATACTGTCTGCTGAGCTGTGTATCTAATCCTGTCCTGTGTGATACAGTGTGCTGAGCTGTGTATCTAAGCCTATCCTGTGTGATACTGTCTGCTGAGCTGTGTATCTAATCCTCTGCTGTGTGATACTGTCTGCTGAGCTGTGTATCTAATCCTATCCTGTGTGATACTGTCTGCTGAGCATCTAATCCCCTCATGAGTGATACTGTCTGCTGAGCCGTGTATCTAATCCTCTCCTGTGTGATACTGTCTGCTGAGCTGTGTATCTAATCCTGTCCTGTGTGATACAGTGTGCTGAGCTGTGTATCTAATCCTATCCTGTGTGATACTGTCTGCTGAGCTGTGTATCTAATCCTCTGCTGTGTGATACTGTCTGCTGAGCTGTGTATCTAATCCCATCCTGTGTGATACTGTCTGCTGAGCTGTGTATCTAATCCCCTCATGAGTGATACGCCCTCAGGACAGGCAGTTTTTTCAGTCTCTGCACTCTATGACTCTCCAGATTCTGGACTTCGGTGTGAACAGAGTTAACTCCTCTGCAGTGGATCACAGAACTGTTGCTGCAGCTCTGGATGTGACCAGAGTGACTCTGGAGCAGTAACAGTGGATCGATGATTGCATGTCGGACATTTACACATAACTATAATGGGGCCTCTGAGATCTCTGTCCCCCATCTCCTCCCGCAGTCACCAGGGGGATACCGCTGACAATCTCCTGCTCAGACTGAGCTCCAGCTGTAGAGTGCAAGCTCCTGTGTACAAGACCAGCACTCAGAGGCTGATTAAAAACCTACAGTCAGAAACTTCTCCTCCCAGGACAGGAGCCTGCGCGGGGACAATGTATGGAACAGCCACTCACCTGACCATGTGCTCCACCGACAGAGCCTCCAGGGGAGGGAACACTCTGCACCAGGGAGGATGGGGGTTATAGGCGGAGACTGGGAGGTGGAGGCAGGGGGAGAGCAGAGGCTTCCTGTCCTGTGAGAATCACCCTCCGTCTATTAGTTCTCCTGAACCTCGTGATGACCCCCCCCCTTATAATATATAACTTGTATCATCCAAATCACATCATGTATCGATGGAAATCACATGGCCAGAGCTTAAAGAGACAGTACACCTAAAATCACCTGGCCTACAAGGGAGAGGATGACTGTAGGACAGGAGAATACAGTCTATTGCCCCCTGTTATCAGCCATTTCAGGGGAGAGGATGACTGTAGGACAGGAGAATACAGTCTATTGCCCCCTGTTATCAGCCATTTCA
>NW_024400636.1:0-25974 GCF_905171765.1 Bufo bufo | reverse complement strand
AACGACAGCAGAGTTGCCCACATTTTAACTTGTGCAGACTACTGGGTTGCCACGCTGCTGGATCCCCGGTACAAAGACAATGTGCCCACCTTACTTCCTACACTGGAGCGTGATAGGAAGATGCGCGAGTACAAGCGCACGTTGGTAGACGCGCTACTGAGAGCATTCCCAAATGTCACAGGGGAACCAGTGGAAGCCCAAGGCGAAGGCAGAGGAGGAGCAAGAGGTCGCCAACGCAGCTGTGTCACGGCCAGCTCCTCTGAGGGCAGGGTTAGCATGGCAGAGATGTGGAAAAGTTTTGTCACCACGCCACAGCCAACTGCACCACCTCCTGATACGGAACGTGTTAGCAGGAGGCAACATTTCACTAACATGGTGGAACAGTACCTGTGCACACCCCTCCACGTACTGACTGATGGTTCGGCCCCATTCAACTTCTGGGTCTCCAAATTGTCCACGTGGCCAGAGCTAGCCTTTTATGCCTTGGAGGTGCTGGCCTGCCTGGCGGCCAGCTTTTTGTCTGAACGTGTATTGAGCACGGCAGGGGGCGTCATTACAGACAAACGCAGCCACCTGTCTACAGCAAATGTGGACAAGCTGACGTTCATAAAAATGAACCAGGCATGGATCCCACAGGACCTGTCCATCCCTTGTGCAGATTAGATATTAACTACCTCCCCTTAACAATATATTATTCTACTCCAGGGCACTTCCTCATTCAATACTATTTTTAATTTCATTTTACCATTATATTGTGGGGCAACCCAAAGTTGAATGAACCTCTCCTCTGTCTGGGTGCCGGGGCCTAAATGTGTGACAGTGGCCTGTTCCAGTGGTGGGTGACGTGAAGCCTGATTCTCTGCTATGACATTAAGACAGATTCTGTGCTGACATAAGGCTAGATTCTCTGTTACGGGACCTCTCTCCTCTGCCTGGGTGCCTGGGCCTAAATGTGTGACAGTGGCCTGTTCCAGTGGTGAGTGACAAGATGCCTGATTCTCTGCTATGACATGAAGACAGATTCTGTGCTGACATAAGGCCAGATTCTCTGTTACAGGACCTCTCTCCTCTGTCTGGGTGCCGGTGCCTAAATGTGTGACAGTGGCCTGTTCCAGTGGTGGGTGACGTGAAGCCTGATTCTCTGCTATGACATGAATACAGATTCTGCGCTGACATAAGGCCAGATTCTCTGTTACGGGACCTCTCTCCTCTGCCTGGGTGCCTGGGCCTAAATGTGTGACAGTGGCCTGTTCCAGTGGTGGGTGACGTGAAGCCTGATTCTCTGCTATGACATGAATACAGATTCTGCGCTGACATAAGGCCAGATTCTCTGTTACGGGACCTCTCTCCTCTGCCTGGGTGCCTGGGCCTAAATGTGTGACAGTGGCCTGTTCCAGTGGTGGGTGACGTGAAGCCTGATTCTCTGCTATGACATGAATACAGATTCTGCGCTGACATAAGGCCAGATTCTCTGTTACGGGACCTCTCTCCTCTGCCTCGGTGCCTGGGCCTAAATGTGTGACAGTGGCCTGTTCCAGTGGTGGGTGACGTGATGCCTGATTCTCTGCTATGACATGAAGACAGATTCTGTGCTGACATAAGGCCAGATTCTCTGTTACAGGACCTCTCTCCTCTGTCTGGGTGTCGGGGCCTAAATGTGTGACAGTGGCCTGTTCCAGTGGTGGGTGACGTGAAGCTTGATTCTCTGCTATGACATGAAGACAGATTCTGCGCTGACATAAGGCCAGATTCTCTGTTACGGGACCTCTCTCCTCTGCCTGGGTGCCTGGGCCTAAATGTGTGACAGTGGCCTGTTCCAGTGGTGGATGACGTGATGCCTGATTCTCTGCTATGACATGAAGACAGATTCTGCGCTGACATAAGGCCAGATTCTCTGTTACGGGACCTCTCTCCTCTGCCTGGGTGCCTGGGCCTAACTGTGTGACAGTGGCTTGTTCCAGTGGTGGGTGACGTGAAGCCTGATTCTCTGCTATTACATTAAGACAGATTCTGTGCTGACATAAGGCCAGATTCTCTGTTACGGGACCTCTCTCCTCTGCCTGGGTGCCTGGGCCTAAATGTGTGACAGTGGCCTGTTCTAGTGGTGGGTGACGTGATGCCTGATTCTCTGCTATGACATGAAGACAGATTCTGTGCTGACATAAGGCCAGATTCTCTGTTACAGGACCTCTCTCCTCTGTCTGGGTGCCGGGGCCTAAATGTGTGACAGTGGCCTGTTCCAGTGGTGGGTGACGTGAAGCTTGATTCTCTGCTATGACATGAAGACTGATTCTGCGCTGACATAAGGCCAGATTCTCTGTTACGGGACCTCTCTATTCTGCCTGGGTGCCTGGGCCTAAATGTGTGACAGTGGCCTGCTCCAGTGGTGGGTGACGTGATGCCTGATTCTCTGCTATGACATGAAGACAGATTCTGCGCTGACATAAGGCCAGATTCTCTGTTACGGGACCTCTCTCCTCTGCCTGGGTGCCTGGGCCTAAATGTGTGACAGTGGCCTGTTCCAGTGGTGGGTGACGTGAAGCCTATTTCTCTGCTATGACATTAAGACAGATTCTGTGCTGACATAAGGCCAGATTCTCTGTTACGGGACCTCTCTCCTCTGGCTGGGTGCCTGGGCCTAAATGTGTGACAGTGGCCTGTTCCAGTGGTGGGTGACGTGATGCCTGATTCTCTGCTATGACATGAAGACAGATTCTGTGCTGACATAAGGCCAGATTCTCTGTTACAGGACCTCTCTCCTCTGTCTGGGTGCCGGGGCCTAAATGTGTGACAGTGGCCTGTTCCAGTGGTGGGTGACGTGAAGCTTGATTCTCTGCTATGACATGAAGACTGATTCTGCGCTGACATAAGGCCAGATTCTCTGTTACGGGACCTCTCTCCTCTGCCTGGGTGCCTGGGCCTAAATGTGTGACAGTGGCCTGTTCCAGTGGTGGGTGTGTGATGCCTTATTCTCTGCTATGACATGAAGACAGATTCTGCGCTGACATAAGGCCAGATTCTCTGTTACAGGACCTCTCTCCTCTGCCTGGGTGCCTGGGCCTAAATGTGTGACAGTGGCCTGTTCCAGTGGTGGCTGACGTGAAGCCTGATTCTCTGCTATGACATGAATACAGATTCTGCGCTGACATAAGGCCAGATTCTCTGTTACGGGACCTCTCTCCTCTGTCTGGGTGCCGGGGCCTAAATGTGTGACAGTGGCCTGTTCCAGTGGTGGGTGACGTGAAGCCTGATTCTCTGCTATGACATGAATACAGATTCTGCGCTGACATAAGGCCAGATTCTCTGTTACGGGACCTCTCTCCTCTGCCTGGGTGCCTGGGCCTAAATGTGTGACAGTGGCCTGTTCCAGTGGTGGGTGACGTGAAGCCTGATTCTCTGCTATGACATGAATACAGATTCTGTGCTGACATAAGGCCAGATTCTCTGTTACGGGACCTCTCTCCTCTGCCTGGGTGCCTGGGCCTAAATGTGTGACAGTGGCCTGTTCCAGTGGTGGGTGACGTGATGCCTGATTCTCTGCTATGACATGAAGACAGATTCTGTGCTGACATAAGGCCAGATTCTCTGTTACAGGACCTCTCTCCTCTGTCTGGGTGCCGGGGCCTAAATGTGTGACAGTGGCCTGTTCCAGTGGTGGGTGACGTGAAGCTTGATTCTCTGCTATGACATGAAGACTGATTCTGCGCTGACATAAGGCCAGATTCTCTTTTACGGGACCTATCTCCTCTGCCTGGGTGCCTGGGCCTAAATGTGTGACAGTGGCCTGTTCCAGTGGTGGGTGACGTGATGCCTGATTCTCTGCTATGACATGAAGACAGATTCTGCGCTGACATAAGGCCAGATTCTCTGTTACGGGACCTCTCTCCTCTGCCTGGGTGCCTGGGCCTAAATGTGTGACAGTGGCCTGTTCCAGTGTGGGTGACGTGAAGCCTGATTCTCTGCTATGACATTAAGACAGATTCTGTGCTGACATAAGGCCAGATTCTCTGTTACGAGACCTCTCTCCTCTGCCTGGGTGCCTGGGCCTAAATGTGTGACAGTGGCCTGTTCCAGTGGTGGGTGACGTGATGCCTGATTCTCTGCTATGACATGAAGACAGATTCTGTGCTGACATAAGGCCAGATTCTCTGTTACAGGACCTCTCTCCTCTGTCTGGGTGCCGGGGCCTAAATGTGTGACAGTGGCCTGTTCCAGTGGTGGGTGACGTGAAGCTTGATTCTCTGCTATGACATGAAGACAGATTCTGCGCTGACATAAGGCCAGATTCTCTGTTACGGGACCGCTCTCCTCTGTCTGGGTGCCGGGGCCTAAATGTGTGACAGTGGCCTCTTCCAGTGGTGGGTGACGTGAAGCCTGATTCTCTGCTATGACATGAATACAGATTCTGCGCTGACATAAGGCCAGATTCTCTGTTACGGGACCTCTCTCCTCTGCCTGGGTGCCTGGGCCTAAATGTGTGACAGTGGCCTGTTCCAGTGGTGGGTGACGTGAAGCCTGATTCTCTGCTATGACATGAAGACAGATTCTGAGCTGACATAAGGCCAGATTCTCTGTTACGGGACCGCTCTCCTCTGTCTGGGTGCCGGGGCCTAAATGTGTGACAGTGGCCTGTTCCAGTGGTGGGTGACGTGAAGCCTGATTCTCTGCTATGACATGAATACAGATTCTGCGCTGACATAAGGCCAGATTCTCTGTTACGGGACCGCTCTCCTCTGTCTGGGTGCCGGGGCCTAAATGTGTGACAGTGGCCTGTTCCAGTGGTGGGTGACGTGAAGCCTGATTCTCTGCTATGACATGAATACAGATTCTGCGCTGATATAAGGCCAGATTCTCTGTTACGGGACCTCTCTCCTCTGCCTGGGTGCCTGGGCCTAAATGTGTGACAGTGGCCTGTTCCAGTGGTGGCTGCCGTGAAGCCTGATTCTCTGCTATGACATGAATACAGATTCTGCGCTGACATAAGGCCAGATTCTCTGTTACGGGACCGCTCTCCTCTGTCTGGGTGCCGGGGCCTAAATGTGTGACAGTGGCCTGTTCCAGTGGTGGGTGACGTGAAGCCTGATTCTCTGCTATGACATGAATACAGATTCTGCGCTGACATAAGGCCAGATTCTCTGTTACGGGACCGCTCTCCTCTGTCTGGGTGCCGGGGCCTAAATGTGTGACAGTGGCCTGTTCCAGTGGTGCGTGACGTGAAGCCTGATTCTCTGCTATGACATGAATACAGATTCTGCGCTGACATAAGGCCAGATTCTCTGTTACGGGACCTCTCTCCTCTGCCTGGGTGCCTGGGCCTAAATGTGTGACAGTGGCCTGTTCCAGTGGTGGGTGACGTGATGCCTGATTCTCTGCTATGACATGAAGACAGATTCTGCGCTGACATAAGGCCAGATTCTCTGTTACGGGACCTCTCTCCTCTGCCTGGGTGCCTGGGCCTAAATGTGTGACAGTGGCCTGTTCCAGTGGTGGCTGACGTGAAGCCTGATTCTCTGCTATGACATGAATACAGATTCTGCGCTGACATAAGGCCAGATTCTCTGTTACGGGACCGCTCTCCTCTGTCTGGGTGCCGGGGCCTAAATGTGTGACAGTGGCCTGTTCCAGTGGTGGGTGACGTGAATCCTGATTCTCTGCTATGACATGAATACAGATTCTGCGCTGACATAAGGCCAGATTCTCTGTTACGGGACCTCTCTCCTCTGCCTGGGTGCCTGGGCCTAAATGTGTGACAGTGGCCTGTTCCAGTGGTGGGTGACGTGAAGCCTGATTCTCTGCTATGACATGAATACAGATTCTGTGCTGACATAAGGCCAGATTCTCTGTTACGGGACCTCTCTCCTCTGCCTGGGTGCCTGGGCCTAAATGTGTGACAGTGGAATGTTCCAGTGGTGGGTGACGTGATGCTTGATTCTCTGCTATGACATGAAGACTGAATCTGCGCTGACATAAGGCCTGATTCTCTGTTACGGGACCTATCTCTTCTGCCTGGGTGCCTGGGCCTAAATGTGTGACAGTGGCCTGTTCCAGTGGTGGGTGACGTGATGCCTGATTCTCTGCTATGACATGAAGACAGATTCTGCGCTGACATAAGGCCAGATTCTCTGTTACGGGACCTCTCTCCTCTGCCTGGGTGCCTGGGCCTAAATGTGTGACAGTGGCCTGTTCCAGTGGTGGGTGACGTGAAGCCTGATTCTCTGCTATGACATTAAGACAGATTCTGTGCTGACATAAGGCCAGATTCTCTGTTACGAGACCTCTCTCCTCTGCCTGGGTGCCTGGGCCTAAATGTGTGACAGTGGCCTGTTCCAGTGGTGGGTGACGTGATGCCTGATTCTCTGCTATGACATGAAGACAGATTCTGTGCTGACATAAGGCCAGATTCTCTGTTACAGGACCTCTCTCCTCTGTCTGGGTGCCGGGGCCTAAATGTGTGACAGTGGCCTGTTCCAGTGGTGGGTGACGTGAAGCTTGATTCTCTGCTATGACATGAAGACTGATTCTGCGCTGACATAAGGCCCGATTCTCTGTTACGGGACCTCTCTCCTCTGCCTGGGTGCCTGGGCCTAAATGTGCGACAGTGGCCTGTTCCAGTGGTGGGTGACGTGATGCCTGATTCTCTGCTATGACATGAATACAGATTCTGCGCTGACATAAGGCCAGATTCTCTGTTACGGGACCTCTCTCCTTTGCCTGGGTGCCTGGGCCTAAATGTGTGACAGTGGCCTGTTCCAGTGGTGGGTGGCATGATGCCTGATTCTCTGCTATGACATGAAGACAGATTCTGCGCTGACATAAGGCCAGATTCTCTGTTACGGGACCGCTCTCCTCTGTCTGGGTGCCGGGGCCTAAATGTGTGACAGTGGCCTGTTCCAGTGGTGGGTGACGTGAAGCCTGATTCTCTGCTATGACATGAATACAGATTCTGCGCTGACATAAGGCCAGATTCTCTGTTACGGGACCGCTCTCCTCTGTCTGGGTGCCGGGGCCTAAATGTGTGACAGTGGCCTGTTCCAGTGGTGGGTGACGTGAAGCCTGATTCTCTGCTATGACATGAATACAGATTCTGCGCTGATATAAGGCCAGATTCTCTGTTACGGGACCTCTCTCCTCTGCCTGGGTGCCTGGGCCTAAATGTGTGACAGTGGCCTGTTCCAGTGGTGGCTGACGTGAAGCCTGATTCTCTGCTATGACATGAATACAGATTCTGTGCTGACATAAGGCCAGATTCTCTGTTACGGTACCTCTCTCCTCTGCCTGGGTGCCTGGGCCTAAATGTGTGACAGTGGCCTGTTCCAGTGGTGGGTGACGTGAAGCCTGATTCTCTGCTATGACATGAATACAGATTCTGCGCTGACATAAGGCCAGATTCTCTGTTACGGGACCTCTCTCCTCTGCCTGGGTGCCTGGGCCTAAATGTGTGACAGTGGCCTGTTCCAGTGGTGGGTGACGTGAAGCCTGATTCTCTGCTATGACATTAAGGCAGATTCTGTGCTGACATAAGGCCAGATTCTCTGTTACGGGACTTCTCTCCTCTGCCTGGGTGCCTGGGCCTAAATGTGTGACAGTGGCCTGTTCCAGTGGTGGGTGACGTGATGCCTGATTCTCTGCTATGACATGAAGACAGATTCTGGGCTGACATAAGGCCAGATTCTCTGTTACAGGACCTCTCTCCTCTGTCTGGGTGCCGGGGCCTAAATGTGTGATAGTGGCCTGTTGCAGTGGTGGGTGACGTGAAGCTTGATTCTCTACTATGACATGAAGACTGATTCTGCGCTGACATAAGGCCAGATTCTCTGTTACGGGACCTCTCTCCTCTGCCTGGGTGCCTGGGCCTAAATGTGTGACAGTGGCCTGTTCCAGTGGTGGGTGACGTGAAGCCTGATTCTCTGCTATGACATTAAGACAGATTCTGTGCTGACATAAGGCCAGATTCTCTGTTACGGGACCTCTCTCCTCTGCCTGGGTGCCTGGGCCTAAATGTGTGACAGTGGCCTGTTCCAGTGGTGGGTGACGTGATGCCTGATTCTCTGCTATGACATGAAGACAGATTCTGTGCTGACATAAGGCCAGATTCTCTGTTACAGGACCTCTCTCCCCTGTCTGGGTGCCGGGGCCTAAATGTGTGACAGTGGCCTGTTGCAGTGGTGGGTGACGTGAAGCTTGATTCTCTACTATGACATGAAGACTGATTCTGCGCTGACATAAGGCCAGATTCTCTGTTACGGGACCTCTCTCCTCTGCCTGGGTGCCTGGGCCTAAATGTGTGACAGTGGCCTGTTCCAGTGGTGGGTGACGTGATGCCTGATTCTCTGCTATGACATGAAGACAGATTCTGTGCTGACATAAGGCCAGATTCTCTGTTACAGGACCTCTCTCCTCTGTCTGGGTGCCGGGGCCTAAATGTGTGACAGTGGCCTGTTCCAGTGGTGGGTGACGTGAAGCTTGATTCTCTGCTATGACATGAAGACAGATTCTGCGCTGACATAAGGCCAGATTCTCTGTTACGGGACCGCTCTCCTCTGTCTGGGTGCCTGGGCCTAAATGTGTGACAGTGGCCTGTTCCAGTGGTGGGTGACGTGAAGCCTGATTCTCTGCTATGACATGAAGACTGATTCTGCGCTGACATGAAGCCAGATGCTCTGCTATGGCATGAAGAGACTGATTCTCTGCTGACATGAAGCCAGATTCTTTGCTATTGCATGAAGAGACTGATTCTCTGCTGACGTGAAGCCAGATTCTCTGCTATGGGACCTCTGTCCAATTGATATTGGTTCATTTTTATTTTTTAAATTTTTATTTTAATTCATTTCTCTATCCACATTTGTTTGCAGGGGATTTACCTACATGTTGCTGCCTTTTGCAGCCCTCTAGCTCTTTCCTGGGCTGTTTTACTGCCTTTTTAGTGCCCAAAAGTTCGGGTCCCCATTGACTTCAATGGGGTTCGGGTTCAGGACGAAGTTCGGGTCGGGTTCGGATCCCGAACCCGAACATTTCCGCGAAGTTCGGCCGAACTTCTCGAACCCGAACATCCAGGTGTTCGCTCAACTCTAGTGTTAAGTTGTCATTCTGGGACAAAAACTAAGAATGATTTTCAGGCTTGCCATTAGTGTTGAGTAGTGTTGATCGAGCACCAAAGTGCCCGGTTGCTAGAAAGAATACTTTGGGATGTTTGGGTGCTTGGCAGAGCACCTGAGCACAATGGAAGTCAATGGGAGAACCCGAGCATTTAACTACGCACCCCCTGCTCTGAAGTGGGGAGGGTGTCAAGTTCATAGGAAAAGGTCAGAAATTGATGGAAACACCACTGAAATGGTTCGTGAACAGCATGGGGAGGATTGTGGATGCCAGTTCGCTGCTGGGAACGATGTTGTCCGAGTAGTACGCCATTTTTACAGACTGACAATAATACGCATCAAACCAAAGATAAAATTGATTTTAGAGGAAAAATTGTTATTAAACATTCTTTCCTGTATATTTACTTGAATATAAAGTGCAAGTGCGGCCAAAAATTACAAGGAAGAGGCACTCCGGTACCACAATGTGGTACAATTGTTCAGGTAGTGGGACTCCTACACTTATGAAGCCTATGCACTAAGTGAAAGGGCTGCCAAAAATTTTAAGGAACCGGCACTCCATTACACCATTTATTTCACATAAAGGAGGGCATCATACACACCCTTGAAAAATTATGTTTGATGGCCTGCTGGTGACCCTCAAAAATATTAGGATCAAGGGCCTGCTGGTGACCCTCTAAAACATTAGGGGCGAGGGCCTGCTGCTGATCTGACCATCTAAAACATTAGGGGTGAGGGTCTGATGCTTATCTGACCATCTAAAAAAATTGGGGTCAGGGTCTGCTGCTGATCTGACCTTCTAAAACATTAGGGGTGAGGATCTGCTGCTGATCTGACCTTCTAAAACATTAGGGGTGAAGGTCTGCTTCTGAGCTGACCATTTAAAACATTAGGGGCGAGGGTCTGCTGCTGAGCTGACCCTCAAAAACATTAGGAGTAAGGGCAGACTAATAAGCTTGTTGATATGATGGAGGAGGAGGAGGACGAGAAAAGGAAGATTGAACCATATACCTTTTTTTGTGGTGGAAGGGGTGCATGGGAATACAGTGTATTCAATACACCATAAAAGCCACATTTAAAGTGCCTTTATGTTCAGCCGCTTTCCACTGGTGGAGTAGAGAAGTCAGGGGCAATCCAGGCCTTGTTCATTTTGATAAGAGTCAACCTGTCAGCATTTTCAGTTGACAGTCGGATGTGCTTATCAGTTATTAGGCAGGCCAGCACCTCCAAGGCGTAGAGCACCAGTTCGTCCCATTTGTCCAGCTTGGACACCCAATAGTTGTAAGGCAGAGAGGGATCATTGAGGACTCTGACACAGTCTGCTACGTACTCCACCATCTTCCAAAACTTTTCCCTCCTTGTGACACTAGGCCGCACATTAGGGTGAGGGTGCTGGCGAGGTGTCGTGAAACTGTCCCAAGCCTTGGAGAGTGTTGCCCTGCCTCTGTTAGAACTGCTGTGTGTTACCCTCATCTCCCCTCCTCGGTTGCCCAAGGAACTATGTACTCTGCTGCCAGCGTTGTCAGCTGGAAATTTTTAGAGCAATTTTTCCACAAGGACCTTCCGGTATTGCACCATTTTTCTAGTCCTCTCCACCACAGGAATGAGAAATGAGAAGTTCTCTTTGTAGCGGGGGTCTAGAAGGGTGAACAACCAGTAATAGGTGTTGGCCAAAATGCGTATAACGCGATGGTCACGGGAAAGGCAGCATAACATAAAGTCAGCCATGTGTGCCGGAGTCCCAAAAGACAATACTTTGAGAGTCATCCTCCTGATGAGGACAGCAATCTCCTCATCCTCTTCGGCCCATTCACGCTGAACAGATGGAATAAACCTGCTATGGGTACTACCCTCTGTAGCGAAGACAACCATCTCCTGCTCCTCATCATCATCATTCAATTCACGCTGAGAAGACGAACGGGGGTGGTCTGTGTGTACCCTGTGTACTGTCTTCCCCCATTTCCACCTCTTCTACATGCAAAGCGCCCGCCTTCATTGTGAGCAGCGAGTGTTTCAGTAGACACAGAAGTGGGATGGTTACGCTGATAATAGTGGCATTGCCGCTCACCATCTGTGTTGAATCCTCAAAGTTTCTTAAAACCTCAGAGGTCCGACATCCATGCCCACTCGTTGCTTTTGAAGAGCGGAAGCTGACTGGAAAGGCGACGACCATGTTGCAGCTGGTATTCTAATACTGCCCTCTGCTGCTCACAAAGCCTGGCCAACATGTGGAACGCGGAGTTCCAGCACATGCTCACGTCGCACAACAGTTGGTGAGCTGGCAATTGCAAGCGCTGCTGCAGCGTTGCCAGACCGACGACAGCTGTAGATGACTTTCGGTAATGGGCACACATGCGGCACACCTTCACCAGTAGCTCAGGCAAATTGGAGTAGGTTTTGAGAAACCGCTGAACCACTAAGTTGAATATGTGGGCTTGGCATGGTATGTGTGTGAGCTTGCCGAACTCCAAAGCCGCCACCAAGTTACGGCCATTATAAGACACAACCATGCCTGGTTGTAGGTTGAGTGGCGAGAGTCACAGCTCAGTCTTATCTCTTATACCCTGCCACAGCTCTGCGGCGGTGTGCTGTTTGTCACCTAAGCAAATAAGTTTAAGCACGGCCTGTTGCCGCTTCCCCACTGCAGTGCTACACTGCTTCCAGCTACTAAATGATGGCTGACTGGTGCTGCAAGATGAGAATTTAGAGGTGGAAGTGGAGGAAAAGGTGGAGGAGAAGAACGGGGGGTTTCAGCCACTAATGTAGGTGGTGGCTGAAATCCTGATGGAAGTAGGGCCCGCAATCCTTGGCGTCGGTAGCACCTGTTCCATCCCAGGGTAAGACTTGCTCCCAGCCTCAACTAAGGTTCACCCAGTGTGCCGTCAGGAAAATGTAGCATTCCAGGCCACGAGCACTTTTCTATGTGTCAGTTGTTAAGTGGACCTTCCCAATAACTGCGTTGGTGATGTTATGAGACACATGCTGGTGTAAGGCGGGGACGTCACAACGGGAAAAATTGTGGAGGCTGGGGACTGAGTAACTAGGGACGTCCACCGCCATCAGGCTACAGAAAGCCTCGTTGTCCACAAGCTTAAATGGCAACATTTCCAGGGCCAGCAATTTGGAAATGTGCGCATTTAATTCTATAGCCTGTGGGTGGGTGGCTGGGTATTTGCGTTTTTGTTCAAAGGCCTGGGGTTTGGACATCTGTACGCTGCACTGGGACACAAAAGTGGATGTGGAAGATGATGGAGCTTTCCGAGGTCCAGGTGCAGGGTGGGAGTCGTCCGGGTCTGCGTCTTTGACAGGGGATTGGCCAGCACGTAACACAGGGGAAGAGGAGGCAGTAGTGTGACCCACAGACACAGATTGTGGACCCAGGTGTTCTGTTCACCTATTAGGGTGCTTTGATGCCACGTGGCGGATCATGCTGGTGGTGGTGAGGTTGCTAGTGTTCACGCCCCTGCTCATTTTGGTACGGCATAGGTTTCAAATGACAATTCTTTTATCGACCGCACTTTCCTCAAATAAGTGCCAGACTGTGGAACACCTACCCCTTGGCAAGGGAGATTGCCACAAGGGGGTGCTCCAGGGAACAGTTGCCACCCCACTGCCTCTTCCAGCCTGTTGCGGTGCTGCAGATCCCTCCCCCTCTGTACTGTTGTCCTCGCTCGGCTTGCCACCTTCCCAGGTTGGGTCAGTGATTTCATCGTCCACCACCATCTCTTCCACTTCGTCACTCGTCTCTTCCTCCTGGCTTGGTGAACTAACAAGAACCTCACTTGTTGACAACTGTGTCTCATCCTCATCATCAACCTCTTGAGACACTAATTGTGGTTGACTTATTGGCAACTGTGTCTCATCATCATCATCCACTTCGTGAAACACTAATTGCCGTTCCCCACCGTCATCTTTTTCTGACTGTGGATGCTCAAGAGTTTGGGAATCAGTGCACAAGATCTCCTCATGTTCCTCTTCAAGCGGGCTTGGTGAGAGGGCAAAATCAAGGAATGGCAATGAAAAGAGCGTGTGGGATCACTTGTTTGCCAAGACTCTCCATGGTGGGAGGAAGGAGGATCAGGGTGAGGATTCTGTTAACCAGACTCTTGGCTACTGAGACTGGACTTTGTGGAAAACAGGGTGGTGCTTAACCGACTGGAAGCATTATCTGCTTCAATCTAACCGACCACCTGGTCGTACTGGTGTGAGGTCGAGAGTGGTGTCCTGCGCTGCCCTGCAAACTGGGACATGAAGCTAGGTATAGTGGATGAGTGTGTTTCTTGTGCTCTGGCAGCAGGCACAGTTTCACCGTGCACACGGCCACGGCCTTTGTGTGCACCATCAGCAGCACGGCCACTTCCCCATACCTTACTGCTCACCTTCAGCATATTAAATGGAATATATGCTTGCAAGTATGTTACACATAAGCAAATAAATTAGACTGAATGTCACTGATATTTAGGATGCGCTAACATTATTCAGGAGATGTAGCGCAGGTAATGTCGCTGTCACCAGTGGCCAAACAATTGCGCTAAATTTCCCATCACAAATGTAACACAACAGACGTAGCAGAGGTTGTGTCACTGTCAGCAGCGGCCAAACAATTGCACGCAATTTAGCACAGGTTGCGCTAATAATATATATGGCAGCAAGATAAAACAATAGTCCTTAAAAGGACTTTTGGGTCTCTAACACCTTTCACCTGCCTAAAAAATAAACCAATTCCTGTCCCTACACCATCTGTCTCTTCTGCTGCAGCTCTCACTGACTAAGGGCTCATGCACACGACTGTATGCCCTCCGAGACATACGGTCTGTGAGCGAGCCATATGTCCCAGAGCAGCATACATTGTGCACACGGGAGCGCACAGCATCATAGGTTAATATGATGCTGTACGCATCGGGCCGCCCGCAGGGCTATTGTCCTGTATTCATAATATCATATGAGTGCGGGACAATAGCCCTGTGGGCAGCCCGATGCGCACAGCATCATTGTAACCTATGATGCTGTGCGCTCCCGTGAGCACGATTTATGCCGCTTCGGAACATATGGCCCTCTCACAGACCGTATGCCTTGGAGGGCATGCGGTCGTGTGCATGAGCCCTAAGACAGAGATGAACCACGTGTCATCGGATGCTATATAGCACCCGATGACGCGTTCCAGCCAGCCAATCACTGTAATACCAGTAGCCAACATGGCTACAGCATTACAGTAAGTGCCAGTACCTCCGCACACGTTTATTGGCTGCGTAGCATGCTCGGCCAACACTAGTGTTGAGCTAATCAAAGTCCACGAATGGCAGTAAAAAATAAAAATAAAATCATACTTACCTCATCTTTTTTAACATGAATAGCTGGCTGCCGCCATCTTGATTGAAGATCTTTCACAAAATCCCGTGCATGGGTGATGTATGACGTCACCACGCCAGCCGACGTGATGACATCCTCACGGGCCGTGCAAGTTTTCGTGCTAGATCTTCAATCAAGACGGTGGCTGTCGGCTCTTCACGATCGAATGGATGAGGTAAGTATGATTTTATATATATATATATTTTTTTATTATTATTTTACACTGTATTATTGCTGTCAGATGCCGTGATCAGCTATGAACGCGGCATCTGAGGGGTACAATGACGGGGGCGGCGCAACCGTATAGAAGTTTTTAATACTTTGCTCATCACTACTTGCCATGTACATGCCTCTGCCATTGAATTCCTTAGGCTGGGTTCACACGAGCGGATGCCGTGCGTGGCATCCGCTCCGTGAAAGAGTGCCAAGACCCGATGCAGACTGCAGAGGCACGGAGCATTAACATGACTGATAATGCTCCGTGCCTCTCTGTGACCTCTTTACTACGAAATCACAGTGACAACTGTGATTTCGTAGTAAGGAGGTCACAGAGAGGCACAGAGCATTATCAGTCATGTTAATGCTCCGTGCCTCTGCAGTCTGCATCGGGTCTTGGCACTCTTTCACGGAGCGGATGCCACGCACGGCATCCGCTCGTGTGAACCCAGCCTTAGTGAAAGTGTTTATTTTTTAATCTCCAGAACCTCCTTTTGAAAAGAGTATTATTCTGTCCACTTTGTTTAATAGGAATCACCTTTGGTGATCTGCAGCAGCTGTATTTCTATGTCTTTCATTCCCCAAGGCAAACTTCTCTACCAGGCCTCATTCATACGGCCGTTGTGCGGCAATTCCGTGTATTGAGGACCGCAATTTGCAGTTCCCAATGCAATGTTCTATTTTTTTGCGGTGCGGAGGCATGGACAGAAACACCACAGACGCACTCCGTAGTGCTTCCGTGGGGTTCCGTGCCTCTGTTTCGCACCACAACTCTGGATTGCGGACCCAATAAAGTGAATGGGTCCACATCCGTGATGCGGGGAGCACACAGCTGGTGCCCGCATATTGTGGACCCGCTGTTTGTGGGCCACAATACGGCCACAGCCGGGCAACGGCCATGTGTATGAGGCCTTAGGCTGGTGTTTTTCTGGTATTTTAATTGTTTTTGAATTTTCTTGCCGGCATTTTCTCAGCATTTATTTCTTTTTTTTTTGGGGGGGGTAACTGTTTTTTTTGTTTAAAGTAATCAATATAATGGAGTGGCTCACTGCTGATTGTGGGTGGTGAGGTGCTGCAAACTCAAATTGAGGACACCCGACCCATTGGGACATTGGACTCTCTGGTGAAACCTCCACTACAATCAGTTTTTGCATGGCCATGCTAGACTCTATATTTGGTATATACTGAATTGGAACATCTTGGATATAACCAATTGACCAAACTGAGCCAAGCGATTCGGCTCACCGGACGAAAATCCTGCTTGTATCACCGCGAGATCTAGGTGAGAGCAGTGTACAACACAAACAACGAGGCCGTATTGGCGTCTTCAGAGTATCATCGGCACACAGCCAGAAGCTATACCCTGAACCAAGCGCGGAAGGAGGTAAGAATTTTCTCCTATCCCAGGACTTTATACAACCTATGCATCCAGCTCGACTGTCCGATATGGACTGCTGATTGGAATCTTGTTTAAAAACCACGAGTCTTCCAAGCGGCATATGTGCATCCTATGTGGATGAGCTGAGAAAACGGGACAATTCTAGTGGTGTGGCAATCATCTACAGCCGCAGAAGAGGCTATTTTAGTACTCACTTATGTGTATTATACCACTGGTTATTTCACAGTGACACGAAGTTTCACAAAAATTTTTTTTATAGTTTTTTTATTAATACAGGGACACTCTCACCCGATTTGGATCCTAAGACTGAGTTATATCATCACTATTTTCATATTTTTATATTTCTATTCAGAAGCACAGTGCACTTTATTAGATACAGTCTCTATTGGTGGCGCACACCACCGGTTACTACTATCCATTGTTTCCATCTATCAGAAGTTATTTTGTTGCTATTTGCTGCTAACTTGTTGCGGTTTATTGCTTATATTGCTATTGCTCATATTTATTGGTCCCGATTGACCAAATCTTATGTAACTATATTCTATGTTATTCTATGTTATTATATGTTTCATGTGCTAGATTATTTTAGATTTTAGTCTATTATCAGCCAATAGACAGACTTATTTTATTCTAATAAATATCAGCAGATGCCATAGTGTGAGTGCTCGCTCTCCTTATTTGTCTTTTACTTGGTTTTTTTGTTTGTTGTTTTTTTTGCTTTTGTTTTTTAATCAGCATGCTCTGGAACTGGTGTTTTCCCCCTCAATGCATTTGTCTCCTGTACACCTCTAATGGTTTCCGTGATGCTTAAAAAAATGCATGGTCAACAGGTCCACAATCTGGAAGTTGCGATTTAGAACGGAGGCATGGAACCCAACGGAAGCACTATGGAGTGCTTCCGTGGAGATTATCTCCGTGCCTCTACACTGCTAAAAAAATACAAGATGTTCTATTTTTTTGTGGGGTGGACGGATCACGGACCTATTAAAGTTGAATGGGTCTTAATCCGTCTGAGGCAGCTGCACGAATGGTGCCCGTGCATTGGGGACTGCAAATTGTGGCCCCAATGCATGGAACGGCCGGGCAACGGCCTTGTGCATGAAGCCTAAAAGAGAGAGCAGTACATGTCATTCAACTTGTGGTTGGCAGAGAAGAATTAACTTCTCGTCAAAAGTAGCCAGTAGTACAATTTAGAGCTGATCATCAGGCACTTATATCACAATGAGATTTTTTCAATAACTATTCATTACAGATGTATCAATACAAAATCCCATGAATGAGAAAACTAATACAATTTTTCTTCTTCTTCTTCTTACTCTCCTTCTTCTCCTTCTTGTTATTATTATTACTATTATTTTTAGTTTCCACATTTTTCTTTTATTCAGAGATTAGAAACATAGAATTGTTTGTGCTGCCTGCAACATTTCATGATACCCATTTACTTTATTCTTTAACATATACTTACAACAGAGAAGTTTGAATGATGCCCACAAGAGATGTCAATTGCTACTAAACTCACTCCAGTGATTTCAACTGTTCATCAGTTCGCTGAGCATGTCTGTAACTGAAGGATCATCAAATAAGGTTGCTGACAGTCATCCTAGTCAGGCAACCCACAGGAAATTCTGCTGGAAAGCATTTTTGTAACCTTCGGAGGCATTTCAAGAATGTTTCTAGGTTACGTTGAAGTTCTGCTTTTCTATGTCAGTTTGAAGACTCCTGGCATGACTGCATTTATATAAAATGTAAATATACACTAAAGAACATTGCTGCCTGAGCATGCCAGTCTTATGACGAATGTAAAATTATACCTTTGCTTCCATTTGATGGAATCTCATTAGCATACTCGAAACTTGTGAATAATGAATGTAATTTGTAAATAATGAAATCACAAGAGTCATAAAATGACTTCTGTGACATACAGTAGGAACTTTGAGGGCAAATTCTACTTTTTTCTTTTATACTGCTGATTCGCAACCAAAAACAATAAAAATCTGTTGCTCCTAAGTTGATGCATACGTTGTAGAGGCCTTTCACACGGGCCGATAATAAGCCAAAAGGAACGTTCATTCCCAATCACTGGCCCGTGTAAAAGGCCTACAGTCGCTGATAAACAAGCAAAACCTAATCTGTAAGCTGATTAGTACTTTTATGATAGCATGAAATGATATTTTGTTGGCAGCACATCCTCTGTGTCCAACATCATATTGGTGAATTGCGTAAAAAAAAAAAAGTAAAACATTTTGCACCTGCATAGGGGCAATACATGTTACTACTGGTTTATGGTGGCGCAGTGTCAGACTGCCAGTAAGTACATCATTAGACTCCAGTAACGTTACACTATATAATGCCTACATTTCTGTGTGTGTGTGTATGTGTATATATATATATATATATATATATATATATATATAGTACAGACCAAAAGTTTGGACACACCTTCTCATTCAAAGAGTTTTCTTTATTTTCATGACTATGAATTAACACATGTGGAATTATATACATAAAAAACAAGTGTGAAACAACTGAAAATATGTCATATTCTAGGTTCTTCAAAGTAGTCACCTTTTGCTTTGATTACTGCTTTGCACACTCTTGGCATTCTCTTGATGAGCTTCAAGAGGTAGTCCCCTGAAATGGTTTTCACTTCACAGGTGTGCCCTGTCAGGTTTAATAAGTGGGATTTCTTGCCTTATAAATGGGGTTGGGACCATCAGTGGCGTTGAGGAGAAGTCAGGTGGATACACAGCTGATAGTCCTACTGAATAGACTGTTAGAATTTGTATTATGGCAAGAAAAAAGCAGCTAAGTAAAGAAAAACGAGTGGCCATCATTACTTTAAGAAATGAAGGTCAGTCAGTCAGCCGAAAAATTGGGAAAACTTTGAAAGTAAGGGCTATTTGACCATGAAGGAGAGTGATGGGTTGCTGCGCCAGATGACCTGGCCTCCACAGTCACCAGACCTGAACCCAATCGAGATGATTTGGGGTGAGCTGGACCGCAGAGGGAAGGCAAAAGGGCCAACAAGTGCTCAGCATCTCTGGGAACTCCTTTAAGGCCTCATGCACACGACCGTTGTGTGCATCCGCGGCCGTTGTTCCGTTTTTCCAGTCCGTGAAAAAAATATGACTTTCAATGGGTCCGTGGAAAAATCGGAAAATGCACCGTTTGGCTTCCGCGTCTGTGATCCGTTTTTCCAGTCCGTGAAAAAAATATGACCTGTCCTATTTTTTTCACTGACAACAGTTCACGGACCCATTCAAGTCAATGGGTCCGTGAAAAATCACGGATGCACACAAGATAGTCATCCGCGTCCGTGATCCGTGTCCGTGATCCGTGTCCGTTTTTCCTATCATTTTCAATGCAAACTTGACTTATTTTTTTTTTTCACTTTTCATGTCCGTGGATCCTCCAAAAATCAAGGAAGACCCACGGAAGAAAAAACGGTCACAGATCACGGAACAACGGAAATCCGTTTTGCGGACCGCAAAAAAAAACGGTCGTGTGCATGAGGCCTAAGACTGTTGGAAGACCATTTCAGGGGACTACCTCTTGAAGCTCATCAAGAGAATGCCAAAAGTGTGCAAAGCAGTAATCAAAGCAAAATGTGGCTACTTTGAAGAACCTAGAATATGACATATTTTCAGTTGTTTCACACTTGTTTGTTATGAATATAATTCCACATGTGTTAATTCATAGTTTTGATGCCTTCATAGTCATGAAAATAAAAAAAACTCTTTGAATAAGAAGGTGTGTCCAAACATTTGGTCTGTACTCCAATACTTGAAAAAACATGATGTCTTTATTCACCCATGTGGAACAATTGCAACGTTTCAGCTCGCAACTGAGCCTTTCTCAAGCAATGGTATACAAGCTTCTGCCTTCATTAAATAGCACTCAAATAATCTGGTGACCAATGAACATTCAAATGCAAAATCATGTGACCAATTAACATATGCAAATCATGTGCCTGATTAGCATCTCAGTATCATGTGATCAATTACAAATGTAAATACCCTTATACATTGTGCATAAAAATAAACCTGTTACAATATATCCAACCACTTTACATCTAATAATATGTTTACCAAAGTGATAATAATATATCCATAATAACAGTGAACTTCATCATTGTGGTGATAATAAATAGTGTGTAGATCATTAAAATATACAACCATGTAGACAGGAAGAGAAGGTGTTAACAGGAGACATGACATTGCCAACCAATACCGCGCGTCAATGTGAATAATGGCCAAAGCTGGCGTTTCTTCTAACTAGCAGTACAAGTGCCACAGAGTGTCAAAAACAAACCTCGCAGCCAGGATTGCGCCTGCAGCACGGCTCCACTCTATCGCCAATAGCACAGCTCCGCTGTATCTTATGTGTGGAAACCAGCGCACGCGCATAGTTCGGCATCCTATCAAAGGTGCCATCATTGCTTCTGGAAGAATGCCAGTATTTCCAATATGTCAACATAGCTATCATGACCAATCGGAGAGGGATCCATCCTCCCGGGTGGATCAACCCCTTCAAAGTTGTGATCAGGAAAGGGGGACCACACACGTAAATGCGGTGTACCCCAAGCCATCTCACCATTACGGTCTATGAATAGTCTAATGGGGATCTCCCATATATATTTACTAATAAAAAACTGAGATTGATTTGACACAAAGTGGAAACATTTAAACAAATAAAACCATCCAATTGTTTCTACACGCATGGAGCACCGCGCACTGTAGCATATGTTCATGCTTCTTTGTTCACCCTCTTCGCATCAATCTACATGGTATGTAAAAGAAGAGAAAAGGAAAATTACTTATATGCTTGTAAATCCAAATAACACCTACAATACAGAGATTACGTCCGAAAGCATCAATAATGAAATGTCAGGCAAACCGCTATTGAACACCTCCAGGGTTGTATTCAACATTCAAACCCTTCGGTTTTAAACTTTTTAGGGTGTATATCCACCACATTTCCTTATTTTTCAGTATTTTGAGTCTGTTACCCTCTCTCCTGGGGGGAGACACATGGTCTACAATCCAACATTTTAATTCACGTTCCACATGTTTATGTTCAGTGAAATGACTAGGTACCGGTAAATCGTGTTGTTTCTGACGTATGGAAAATCTATGGTTATTCAATCTAGTTTTTAAATCAGTGGAAGTTTCTCCCACATATAAGAGATTGCATGGGCATACCAAAACGTAAATTACAAAATTAGAGTTACACGTCAAATGAAAGTTGATGGGATATATTTTTCCAGTGACAGGGTGTGTGAAGCTGTGTCCTTTGCCAATGTGCTTGCAATTGACGCAGCTAAGACACGGAAAACTGCCCAGACCACGTTGCGTAAATTTCTGCCCTCACTAATTGATCTTTCAGACTGAATTCCTGAACATCACTAAATGTATTCCCCAGTATACTCAAATGACGTTTAATAATTCTACGAATAGCAGCGCTTTCCTCTGTATGATTTAAAATAAAAGGTATCCTGTGTAAGGAATTGTCAGTACTCTTGCCTAATAGAGTGTCATCTCTATTGATGTTGTATGCCCTCTGTTTGTGTTTATGTAGTAACCCCTGTCCTCAAATTTCTTTGACATTTTATCAAGGGCCTCTATCAGATTACTATCTTCTGAAATGATCCTTCGTACTCTCAAAAATTGAGAGTACGGTAGATGTTTCACCATATTTCTGGGATGATTACTATCATAGCGTAATATGGTGTTTTTGTCTGTGGGCTTCGTGTACAATTTTGTATGAAATCTGTCCCCAGAGAATGTGACCGTGGTATCAAGAAACTGGATCTCAGTATGTGAAGAAACCAATGTGAACTGAAGATCGCTATTTTTGCTATTGAGGTAAGTATGAAAATCCATCAATGCATCTTCAGTACCAGTCCAGATGAGGAAGACGTCATCGATGTAACGCCACCACCGCAGAACATGTCTGAAGTGGTGCGAAACATAGATGACGTCCTCCTCAAATTTTCTCATGAAAATATTGGTGAACGTTGGGGCCACATTGGACCCCATCGCCACACCCCCCAATTGTTTATAAAAAGTATCCTGGAATAGAAAATAATTCCAATGCAGGACAATATGCAAAAGTGATAAAATAAAATCCATGGCTGATTCAGTCATAGAGGAAAGCTCTAGCATGTGTTTAACTGCTGCTATACCTAGTGTGTGATCAATCGAGGTATAGAGAGTAGAGATGTCGCGAACATAAAATTTTCCGTTTGCGAACGGGCGAACGCGAATTTCCGCAAATGTTCGCGAACGGGCGAACCGCCATAGACTTCAATAGGCAGGCGAATTTTAAAACACACAGGGACTCTTTCTGGCCACAATAGTGATGGAAAAGCTGTTTCAAGGGGACTAACACCTGGACTGTGGCATGCCGGAGGGGGATCCATTGCAAAACTCCCATGGAAAATAACGTAGTTGACGCAGAGTGTGGTAAGTTGAATTCGCAATGCGATTAATATAACCTGCATTAATCGCATTGTGAATTCAACTTAGAGCTAAGTTCCTAATGGTTGTATTGCTAGAATTGACGAATATAATGAATATAGCACTATATTCTCAATCTTTGTCATATTCTAGCAATACAACCATTAGGAACCCAGCTTTAAGTTGAATTCGCAATGCGATTAATATAACCTGTATTAGGCTGAGTTCACACGAGCGTGTCCGGATAAGGTCCAGATGCGTTGCGGCAAACCCGCGAGTAGGTACCCAATTGCAGTCAGTTTTGACTGCGATTGCGTTCCGTTGTTCAGTTTTTATCGCGCGGCTGCAATGCGATCAAGAGGAGAAGGTGAGTTAATTATTTTTTATTTTTTAACCCTCAATTGACCACCTACTAAGCATTCTGTATTAAAGAATGCTATTATTTTCCCTTATAACCATGTTATAAGGGAAAATAATAGCATCTACACAACACCGAACCACAGACTCACCCCCTCCCAGGAAAGCTACGTGACAAAGCATCCGCCTTGACGTTCTTAACCCCAGGGCGGTAAGTGACAATGAACTTAAATCTGGTGAAAAACAATGACCATCTGGCCTGCCTTGGGTTCAGTCGTTTAGCCGACTCCAAGTAGGCCAGATTCTTGTGATCCGTAATTACCGTAATAGGATGAATTGCTCCTTCCAACCAATGCCGCCATTCCTCGAACGCCAAATTAATGGCCAGCAATTCCCTATTACCCACATCATAATTCCTTTCAGCAGTCGAAAGTTTTTTAGAGAAAAATGCACATGAGCGCCATTTACTGGGTGAAGGACCCTGCGACAATATTGCTCCTACCCCAACCTCTGATGCGTCAACCTCAACAATAAATGGCTGAGACACGTCCGGTTGCACCAGAATAGGGGCTGAAGCAAAACATTCTTTCACAGCAGAAAAGGCCTGCAATGCCGCATCAGACCAGATAGAAATATCAGCACCCTTCCTAGTCATGTCTGTTAAAGGTTTAACCACCGATAAATAGTTCAAGATAAATTTACGGTAGTAGTTGGTAAACCCCAAAAAACGCATAAGCGCTTTCAGATTTTCGGGTCGATCCCAGTCCAACACGGCACAGACCTTCTCGGGATCCATACGAAAACCTGAGGATGAGAGCAGGTAACCCAGAAATTGCACTTCCTGTACAGCAAATACACACTTTTCCATCTTAGCATACAACTTATTCTCTCTTAGGATCTGTAACACCTGTCTCACATAATCCTGATGAGTCTCCATATTAGGCAAATAAATTAGTATGTCATCAAGGTATACAACGACAAACCTCCCCACCAGATGATGAAAGATGTCATTGACAAAGTGTTAAAAAACCGCAGGAGCATTGGTTAACCCAAAGGGCATGACCAGGTTTTCAAAATGACCCTCAGGGGTATTAAATGCGGTCTTCCACTCATCCCCCTCCTTGATCCTTACCAGATTACAAACCGGATTCCAAAAAAGTTGGGACACTAAACAAATTGTGAATAAAAACTGAATGCAATGATGTGGAGATGGCAAATGTCAATATTTTATTTGTAATAGAACGTAGATGACAGATCAAACGTTTAATCCGAGTAAATGTATCATTTTAAAGGAAAAATACGTTGATTCCAATTTTCACGGTGTCAACAAATCCCAAAAATGTTAGGACAAGTAGCAATAAGAGGCTGGAAAAAGTAAATTTGAGCATAACGAAGAGCTGGAAGACCAATTAACACTAATTAGGTCAATTGGCAACATGATTGGGTATAAAAAGAGCTTCTCAGAGTGGCAGTGTCTCTCAGAAGCCAAGATGGGTAGAGGATCACCAATTCCCACAATGTTGCGCAGAAAGATAGTGGAGCAATATCAGAAAGGTGTTACCCAGCGAAAAATTGCAAAGACTTTGCATCTATCATCATCAACTGTGCATAACATTATCCGAAGATTCAGAGAATCTGGAACAATCTCTGTGCGTAAGGGTCAAGGCCGTAAAACCATACTGGATGCCCGTGATTAGTGTTGAGCGAACAGTTCGAGCATAGTTCGGGTCCGTACCGAATTTTGGGGTGTTCGTGACACGGACCCGAACCAGAACTTTTTCGTAAAAGTTCGGGTTCGGGTTCGTCGTTCGGCATGTATTTTGGCGCATTTTGAAAGGCTGCAAAGCAGCCAATCAACATGCATCATACTACTTGCCCTAAGATGCCATCGCAGCCATGCCTACTATTGGCAAGGCTGTGATTGGCCAAGTGCAGCATGTGACTCAGCCTCTTATAAGCTTGTGCGCACGTCGGGACGTGCTCACTCCCGATGTGAATAGAACAGGGTTAGACACAGCTGATGCTAGAGCGAGAATAGGCAGGGATAATTGAATAACTGGAAGCAAATTTCTCTCCTCCACCTGTGATTCATCTGAACAACTGCAGCTGAGCTGCTTTTTTGATAGGGATTGGCTATTTTTAGAGTGGCCAGAGTGATTTTTCCATCCACATGTACCCGGGCTGACCGCCGGCCGCCATTTTGCGACTTGTAGTGCTGCAGCAGAAGCTGCCACAGTGTGCTTCCAAAGCTCCAAACAAGTCAGACATCTACACCTGGGATTCAGACCAATAGCGATTTAGCAGCACAGTCCAAGGCTATTTTTTTTAAAGGTTGTGCAGACCATTTTGTGGCACATGTTACTGGGCTGATAGGCGGCGGCTATCTTGGGACTAGTGCTGCAGCACAATCTCTCCCAACGTCCATTAATCACTTGTAATAGTGGTCTGTGCCATAGAAATCCTACATCAGGGACTTGGGTGTGCTTGTGTCACCCCTACTAATACCAGTCCACCTGTAATCCATACAGTGAAAAGCCATAAAGTATTCCAGTGAGGGAATTTTTTTTTTATTTAAAAAAGGCCAAGTTAGTTTATCTGGCGTTCAATATACTAGATACAGTTAGGCCTGCGTTTCATACATCTGGAATTAGCAAACTAATGTGCTGGGGTTGGGAAAACATATATGTACCCATACTAGAATCTGTCAAAGAAAGCGGTACTCACATATAACAGTCATTCCATCTGTAATCCATACAGTCAAAAGACTGAAAGTATTCCAGTGAGGGAATTTTTTTTTTATTTAAAAAAGGCCAAGTTAGTTTATCTGGCGTTCAATATACTAGATACAGTTAGGCCTGCGTTTCATACATCTGGAATTAGCAAACTAATGTGCTGGGGTTGGGAAAACATATATGTACCCATACTAGAATCTGTCAAAGAAAGCGGTACTCACATATAACAGTCATTCCATCTGTAATCCATACAGTCAAAAGACTGAAAGTATTCCAGTGAGGGAATTTTTTTTATTTAAAAAAGGCCAAGTTAGTTTATCTGGCGTTCAATATACTAGATACAGTTAGGCCTGCGTTTCATACATCTG
>NW_024400635.1:0-25973 GCF_905171765.1 Bufo bufo | reverse complement strand
CCATCGCTTGTCCTTATACAGAAGCGTTCCTTCCCGACAGTCGCCTGCTCGTCAGTGGAGGAGACACATTTACATGCAGCGATCTCCTCCACAGTACAGGGAGCAGAGATCACTAATGCCATCGCTCGTCCTTATACAGAAGCCTTCCTTCCTGACAATCGCCTGCTCGTCAGTGGAGGAGACACATTTACATGCAGCGATCTCCTCCACAGTACAGGGAGCAGTGATCACTAATGCCATCGCTCGTCCTTATACAGAAGCCTTCCTTCCTGACAATCACCTGCTCGTCAGTGGAGGAGACACACTTACATGCAGCGATCTCCTCCACAGTACAGGGAGCAGAGATCACTAATGCCATCGCTCGTCCTTATACAGAAGCCTTCCTTCCTGACAATCACCTGCTCGTCAGTGGAGGAGACACACTTACATGCAGCGATCTCCTCCACAGTACAGGGAGCAGTGATCACTAATGCCATCGCTCGTCCCCATACAGAAGCCTTCCTTCCTGACAATCACCTGCTCGTCAGTGGAGGAGACACACTTACATGCAGCGATCTCCTCCACAGTACAGGGAGCAGAGATCACTAATGCCATCGCTCGTCCTTATACAGAAGCCTTCCTTCCTGACAATCGCCTGCTCGTCAGTGGAGGAGACACATTTACATGCAGCGATCTCCTCCACAGTACAGGGAGCAGTGATCACTAATGCCATCGCTCGTCCCCATACAGAAGCCTTCCTTCCTGACAATCACCTGCTCGTCAGTGGAGGAGACACACTTACATGCAGCGATCTCCTCCACAGTACAGGGAGCAGAGATCACTAATGCCATCGCTCGTCCTTATACAGAAGCCTTCCTTCCTGACAATCACCTGCTCGTCAGTGGAGGAGACACATTTACATGCAGCGATCTCCTCCACAGTACAGGGAGCAGAGATCACTAATGCCATCGCTCGTCCTTATACAGAAGCCTTCCTTCCTGACAATCACCTGCTCGTCAGTGGAGGAGACACACTTACATGCAGCGATCTCCTCCACAGTACAGGGAGCAGAGATCACTAATGCCATCGCTCGTCCTTATACAGAAGCCTTCCTTCCTGACAATCACCTGCTCGTCAGTGGAGGAGACACATTTACATGCAGCGATCTCCTCCACAGTACAGGGAGCAGAGATCACTAATGCCATCGCTCGTCCTTATACAGAAGCCTTCCTTCCTGACAATCACCTGCTCGTCAGTGGAGGAGACACATTTACATGCAGCGATCTTCTCCACAGTACAGGGGGGCAGATTTTCAGGACTGTGCATTCATAGGAATGGTTGTTCCTGATAATCTGAATTGGGCAGTCTAAATCCACCTTTAGTCACTTAGGGGCTCATTTATCAAACTGGTGTAAAGTAGAACTGGCGTAGTCGCCCATAGCAACCACTCCGCCTTTCATGTTGGACAGCTGCTTTGGAAAATAAAAGGAGGAGTCCGATTGGTTGCTATGGGCGACTACAGAAGTTCTACTTTACACCAGTTTGACCCCCTTGGTTTTTGTGAAACCCTGTTTCAGGAATCACCGCTCTATCCTTCTTATTTAGGTAGTCACCACTTCAGCAATTGTTTCCAATCCCTTTTCTTTTGCATGCTGTTTCCAATCACTGTTTGCTGCATGCTGTGACTAGGTCGTGACCTCTTCTGGTGTCGTGTCTGATTAAGCTGGCGGCCGCCACCGAAACGCGCTGAACTGTTTATTCTTACTGGACTTTTAACCGTAATACATTCTGGAACTCTAGCGCCCCTCAATCTGCCCCTTATATTCTTTGTAATTCACCGCTGAGCGGGATTCCTCAAAGGCCCGATGCAGGAGGAGCTGCGGTACTTCATCAGAATACTATCTCCATGTCCCACAGCACAACACCCTCTGGTCACAAGACCCCGCAGTGTAGAAGGTGTGGCGGGAGCGGCATAGGGCGCGGAGGGAGTGGCATAGGGCACGGTGGGAGTGGCACAGGGCGCGGAGCGCAGCGGGAGTGGCATAGGGCGCGGAGCGGAAGTGGCATAGGGCGCGGAGCGCAGCGGGAGTGGCATAGGGCGCGGAGCGGAAGTGGCATAGGGCGCGGAGCGCAGCGGAAGTGGAATAGGGCGCGGAGCGCAGCGGGAGTGGCATAGGGCGCGGAGCGGAAGTGGCATAGGGCGCGGAGCGCAGCGGGAGTGGCATAGGGCGCGGAGCGGGAGTGGCATAGGGCGCGGAGTTGGAGTGGCATAGGGCGCGGAGCGGGAGTGGCATAGGGTGCGGAGCGGCATAGGGCGCGGAGCGCAGCGGGAGTGGCATAGGGCGCGGAGCGCAGTGGGAGTGGCATAGGGCGCGGAGCGCAGTGGGAGTGGCATAGGGCGCGGAGCGGCATAGGGCGCGGAGCGCAGCAGGAGCGGCATAGGGCGCGGAGCGCAGCGGGAGCGGCATAGGGCGCGGAGCGCAGCGGGAGCGGCATAGGGCGCGGAGCGCAGCGGGAGCGGCATAGGGCGCGGAGCGCAGCGGGAGTGGCATAGGGAGCGGAGCGCAGCGGGAGTGGCATAGGGAGCGGAGCGCAGCGGGAGTGGCATAGGGAGCGGAGCGCAGCGGGAGTGGCAAAGGGCGCGGAGCGCAGCGGGAGTGGCATAGGGCGCGGAGCGCAGTGGGAGTGGCATAGGGAGCGGAGCGCAGCGGGAGTGGCATAGGGCGCGGAGCGCAGCGGAAGTGGAATAGGGCGCGGAGCGCAGCGGGAGTGGCAAAGGGCGCGGAGCGCAGCGGGAGTGGCATAGGGCGCGGAGCGCAGTGGGAGTGGCATAGGGAGCGGAGCGCAGCGGGAGTGGCATAGGGCGCGGAGCGCAGCGGAAGTGGCATAGGGCGCGGAGCGCAGCGGGAGTGGCATAGGGCGCGGAGCGCAGCGGGAGTGGCATAGGGCGCGGAGCGCAGCGGGAGTGGCATAGGGCGCGGAGGGAGTGGCATTGTCCTCGTATAGAATTTAATAGCTGAAGGTTGGGTGAAACGGAGTTGTAGGGGGCGCTTGGTCTCGATATGGGTCCATGATGTGCTCCCCAGTGTCTACTCTCCCTTTTTGTGGCACCAGGGTCTGGCATCACCATCCGATCCTGGTCCTTCCAAAGCTCGCTGACCAGTTTGTCACGGAGTGGGGGGGCGACTGGAGAGTCCTTCATACAGCAGCCAGATGAAGCTCAACCATTTATTTGCGGTCCAGTAATCCAGGGATCTCACAAGGAGATGGCCTCAACGCATCCTACAGTCACGATGTCACCACTCATAACCCCAGGATCTGGCCTCAGCACAGGTCCTGACCCAATACACAACTACAACCCTCAACTTCACTTTGTATTCTCGTCATCCCCTCAGCCCACAGGCAGGTAGGGACTACCAGCCCCAACCATCCAGCATCTCCTGAAGGGTCTATGGTCAGAAAGTGATGAAGTCCACACTCTCCTGCCTCCCCCACCACATTCCAAGCGGATCTGTCTCCGGACAGTATATTCAGCGAGACCCCCAGCAGCACAGAAAGCTTACAGCCCCTTCCCCCCTGAATGTTTGTAGGAGACCTCAGCAATGCAGGGTCACAATGAAGACGGTCGGACAGAGAAGGAATCCAGAACAGAGTCACCAGCACCATGAGGGCACGTTATACTCTCGCCACGAGGCCGACTGGTTCCGTCCCCAGGATTAGTTTACAGACTCTTCCAGCAGATTGGGGAGGGTTAGCACCGCCTGACTTCTATAATTATTACTGCCCATTGGTGGCTGATGGCCACGGATTACAATCCAGCTGTACATCTGGAACGTGTAGTGCTCGGGCCAACAGATCCCTCCAGACGGTTCTTCTGAGGGGGTCACTGTGGACCGTCTCTCTTCCTGAACCTATGATGGCGACTCTCAAGCTGTGGGACCATTCATTTAAACTAGTCCCAGAGGAGGCATCAAGATGGTCTTCACACACACCTCTTTGGCTTAACCCCCGCCTTCCCCACTTCCAGACATGGAGGAGGCATGGTAGTGCTACTCTTGCACACATCACAGATGGGGGTCCCCTTGTTCCCTCCAATATTTACAGGCCACTTATAACTTTCCTAGTCATGCGCTTTATAAGTATTATCAGTTGAAGCGGCCTTCTGGGCACAATTTGGGGACCTCGACCTGTTTTTACCACTTCACTCCTTGAGGGTGTGGTGAGCAGTAAAGACCTCAGGAAACCGCTCGGAGATAAGATACTACAGAAATGGCGAGGGGACATCCCAGACCTGGACGAGGATGATTGGAAGGCTCTCCAGACTGCTTCAGGCCCCCAGTGCTAGAGACCCAGGGGATTTATTACACCCCTCACAGACTCCATGTTATGGGGGCATTGCCCTTGGCCGAGGGTCCCAGATGATGGCTGGTACGATGCTGCACATGTACAGGGTACAGCGGAGGGAGAGTCGGCGGCGGCGAGGGTACAGCGGAGGGAGAGTCGGCGGCGGCGAGGGTACAGCGGAGGGAGAGTCGGCGGCGGCGAGGGTACAGCGGAGGGAGAGGCGGCGGCGGCGAGGGTACAGCGGAGGGAGAGTCGGCGGCGGCGAGGGTACAGCGGAGGGAGAGTCGGCGGCGGCGAGGGTACAGCGGAGGGAGAGTCGGCGGCGGCGAGGGTACAGCGGAGGGAGAGTCGGCGGCGGCGAGGGTACAGCGGAGGGAGAGTCGGCGGCGGCGAGGGTACAGCGGAGGGAGAGGCGGCGGCGGCGAGGGTACAGCGGAGGGAGAGGCGGCGGCGGCGAGGGTACAGCGGAGGGAGAGGCGGCGGCGGCGAGGGTACAGCGGAGGGAGAGGCGGCGGCGGCGAGGGTACAGCGGAGGGAGAGGCGGCGAGGGTACAGCGGAGGGAGAGCGGCGGCAGCGAGGGTACAGCGGAGGGAGAGGCGGCGGCAGCGAGGGTACAGCGGAGGGAGAGGCGGCGGCGGCGAGGGTACAGCGGAGGGAGAGGCGGCGAGGGTACAGCGGAGGGAGTGGCGGAGAGGGCAGTGTAGCAGATTTCTTTTTGGCATACAGAAAGAGGCCCCTTACAGGCTGGGGCCACACACGCGGACTTCATCAGGGCCCATGTTTCATTTAAAGACACATAGAACAGTTTTCTTAAAGAAACCCCCCCCCCCCCCCCCCCCCTCTGATCGGTTCTAAAGGTACATGATGTGATCTGTGGTGAATGCAATCTGCTTACCAGTATCTGCATTTGTGAGTTATCCCCTCCCTTCTGCTTCTCAGCTCTCTCATGTGACCAGCAATCAGACTTTTCAAATCACACGGCATCTTATGTGTGGACAGGAGGTCAGTTTCTCAGCGTATTCCTATGGGAGCCTCAATGTCAGTCTCAGAGGAATGAATAGAGAATGAACTGACTTCCTGTCCTGTGTCAGATGGAAATCAGTGTGCTGGTCACATGACACAGCTGAGGATCAGAAGGAAGGTTATAACTCAGTCACCGGTAAGAAAATTACTTTCACTAAAATTTACCGTAGATCATTCAACTTTGTAACAGGTCATAAAATAAACATTTTTGTGGGAGTTCTACCTTAATTAATATTTAATTTAAACTGAAAAAAGCACGTCATTCTAGTCTCAACCCTACAAGGCCCTTAGATGGCGCTGGACCAGAGGCGGGGCTTGCACTCACCTTGGTCAGGCTTTCCAGTGTACAGCTTGTCACTGAGGAAGCTGTGGTCCCAAAAGCTCTGGAACGTGTTCCCAGCCGCGATAATGGCGACCATCACCAGCCAGGAGCGCAAGACGGCAAGAAAGCGGCTCATCCTGCAGAAACAGTCACCAAAGAGGTGGAGCTTAGTCACAAACATGACCCCCCCCCCCCCCCAACACCAATCTATATATAAAAGAAGGACATATGTGTGTGTATATAAATACACTGCTCAAAAAAAAATAAAAGGAACACAAAAATAACACATCCTAGATCTGAGTTAATTAAATATTCTTCTGAAATACTTTGTTCTTTACATAGTTGAATGTGCTGACAACAAAATCACACAAAAATTAAAAAATGGAAATCAAATTTTTTAACCCATGGAGGTCTGGATTTGGAGTCACACTCAAAATTAAAGTGGAAAAACACACTACAGGCTGATCCAACTTTGATGTAATGTCCTTAAAACAAGTCAGAATGAGGCTCAGTAGTGTGTGTGGCCTCCACGTGCCTGTATGACCTCCCTACAACGCCTGTGCATGCTCCTGATGAGGTGGCGGACGGTCTCCTGAGGGATCTCCTCCCAGACCTGGACTAAAGCATCTGCCAACTCCCAGACGGTCTTTGGTGCAACGTTGGTGGATAGAGCGAGACATGATGTCCCAGATGTGCTCAATTGGATTCAGGTCTGGGGAACGGGCGGGCCAGTCCATAGCATCAATGCCTTCGTCTTGCAGGAACTGCTGACACACTCCAGCCACATGAGGTCTAGCATTGTCTTGCATTAGGAGGAACCCAGGGCCAACCGCACCAGCATATGGTCTCACAAGGGGTCTGAGGATCTCATCTCGGTACCTAATGGCAGTCAGGCTACCTCTGGCGAGCACATGGAGGGCTGTGCGGCCCTCCAAAGAAATGCCACCGCACACCATTACTGACCCAATGCCAAACCGGTCATGCTGGAGGATGTTGCAGGCAGCAGAACGTTCTCCACGGCGTCTCCAGACTCTGTCACTTCTGTCACATGTGCTCAGTGTGAACCTGCTTTCATCTGTGAAGAGCACAGGGCGCCAGTGGAGAATTTGCCAATCTTGGTGTTTTCTGGCAAATGCCAAACGTCCTGCACGGTGTTGGACTGTAAGCACAACCCCCACCTGTGGACGTCAGGCCCTCATATCACCCTCATGGAGTCTGTTTCTGACCGTTTGAGCAGACACATGCACATTTGTGGCCTGCTGGAGGTCATTTTGCAGGGCTCTGGCAGTGCTCCTCCTGTTCCTCCTTGCACAAAGGTGGAGGTAGCGGTCCTGCTGCTGGGTTGTTGCCCTCCTACGGCCTCCTCCATGTCTCCTGATGTACTGGCCTGTCTCCTGGTAGCGCCTCCATGCTCTGGACACTACGCTGACAGACACAGCAAACCTGGATAATCTGTGCCATCCTGGATAAGCTGCACTACCTGAGCCACTTGTGTGGGTTGTAGACTCCGTCTCATGCTACCACTAGAGTGAAAGCACCGCCAGCATTCAAAAGTGACCAAAACATCAGCCAGGAAGCATAGGAACTGAGAAGTGGTCTGTGGTCACCACCTGCAGAACCATTCCTTTATTGGGGGTGTCTTGCTAATTGCCTATAATTTCCACCTGTTGTCTATCTCATTTGCACAACAGCATGTGAAATTGATTGTCACTCAGTGTTGCTTCCTAAGTGGACAGTTTGATTTCACAGAAGTGTGATTGACTTGGAGTTACATTGTGTTGTTTAAGTGTTCCCTTTATTTTTTTGAGCGGTTTATATATATATATATATATATATATATATGTGTATAATGTGTGTGTGTTGTAGAAATAATAGTTGTAATCTGCTCTTTAATGTCTTTGTGTAAGGAAAAGGTAAAAATCTCAACCGTCCATTTTTATTTGCTCACAAAAGGTGTAAAAGGGGCTGGCCCATAGATGACATACAGGAAGTGATGACAGACAGGAAGTGATGACAGACAGGAAGTGATGACAGACAGGAAGACAAGACGCCATCATTTAGAATACCCTAGCCAACAAACACATGTATACAATAATCTCCCATTACCACTGCAGGTAACCCCATCCATCCTCGCTCAGTGATCGATGCCAGATAAAGTTACTATGATCCTCATGCATGTTTATTTACAGGACAGCGTCATTATCTCCAGCGGCTGATCAGGCGCACCAGAGACAACAAACGCACGCTCCTTTCATATATTGTTCTCTTAATAAATGCATCCACGCCAAGCCAAGCCAATAAATCCGCGTCTTGCGCGAGGGCCCTAGCCGGCGTCCATACATCAGCCAACAAAACCCTGCTCTGCTGAACACATCAGTCGCCCACAGCCCAGCGCTTAGCACATGGACCATTCGCCGACGGAGACCTCTGCGCCCAGCAGCTGTGACAGGACATACACGGGGAGATATCCCCTCCAATGGTTTACCCTGACACTGAGAGACATGGTGACAATACACAATATATTAGAAACACATCCTAATAACATTTCCACTGAGTGTGTGTATGTATGAGTATGAGTGTGTGCGTGTATGAGTGTGTGCGTGTATGTATGAGTATGAGTGTGTGCGTGTATGAGTGTGTGCGTGTATGTATGAGTATGAGTGTGTGTATGTATGAGCGTGTGCGTGTATGTGCGTGTATGAGTGTGTGCGTGTATGAGTGTGTGCGTGTATGTATGAGTATGAGTGTGTGCGTGTATGAGTGTGTGCGTGTATGTATGAGTATGAGTGTGTGCGTGTATGAGTGTGTGTATGTATGAGCGTGTGCGTGTATGAGTGTGTGCGTGTATGTATGAGTATGAGTGTGTGCGTGTATGTATGAGTATGAGTGTGTGCGTGTATGTATGAGTATGAGTGTGTGCGTGTGAGTATGAGTGTGTGCGTGTATGAGTGTGTGCATGTATGAGTGCGTGCGTGTATGTATGAGTGTGTGCGTGCATGTATGAGTGCGTGCATGTATGTATGAGTGCGTGCGTGTATGTATGAGTGCGTGCGTGTATGTATGAGAGCGTGCATGTATGAGTGTGTGCGTGTATGTATACACGCACGTATGTATGTGCGTGTATGTATGAGTGCGTGAGCGTGTATGTATGAGTGCGTGTGCGTGTATGTATGAGTGCGTGTGCGTGTATGTATGAGTGCGTGTATGTATGAGTGCGTGTGCGCGTATGTATGAGTGCGTGCGCGTATGAGTGCGTGCATGTATGAGTGCGTGCATGTATGAGTGCGTGCATGTATGAGTGCGTGCATGTATGAGTGTGTGCGTGTATGTATACACGCACGTATGTATGTGCGTGTATGTATGAGTGCGTGTGCGTGTATGTATGAGTGCGTGTGCGTGTATGTATGAGTGCGTGTGCGTGTATGTATGAGTGCGTGTGCGTGTATGTATGAGTGCGTGTGCGTGTATGTATGAGTGCGTGTGCGTGTATGTATGAGTGCGTGTGCGTGTATGTATGAGTGCGTGTGCGTATGTATGAGCGCGTGCGCGTATGTATGAGTGCGTGCATGTATGTATGAGCGCGTGCATGTATGAGTGCGTGCGCGTATGTATGAGTGCGTGCATGTATGTATGAGCGCGTGCGCGTATGTATGAGTGCGTGCATGTATGTATGAGTATGAGTGCGTGCGCGTATGAGTGCGCGTATGTATGAGCGCGTGCGCGTATGTATGAGCGCGTGCGTGTATGTATGAGCGCGTGCGTGCATGTATGAGCGCGTGCGTGCATGTATGAGCGCGTGCATGTATGAGCGCGTGCATGTATGAGCGCGTGCATGTATGAGCGCGTGCATGTATGAGCGCGTGCATGTATGAGCGCGTGCATGTATGAGCGCGTGCATGTATGAGCGCGTGCATGTATGAGCGCGTGCATGTATGAGCGCGTGCATGTATGAGCGCGTGCATGTATGAGCGCGTGCGTGCATGTATGAGCGCGTGCATGTATGAGCGCGTGCATGTATGAGCGCGTGCATGTATGAGCGCGTGCATGTATGAGCGCGTGCATGTATGAGCGCGTGCATGTATGAGCGCGTGCATGTATGAGCGCGTGCATGTATGAGCGCGTGCATGTATGAGCGCGTGCATGTATGAGCGCGTGCGTGCATGTATGAGTGCGTGCATGTATGAGTGCGTGCGCGTATGTATGAGTGCGTGCGCGTATGTATGAGTGCGTGCGCGTATGTATGAGTGCGTGCGCGTATGTATGAGCGCGTGCGCGTATGTATGAGTGCGTGCATGTATGAGCGCGTGCGCGTATGTATGAGTGTGTGCGTGTATGTATGAGTATGAGTGCGTGCGTGTATGAGTGTTCCGTGAAAACTCAAACACACAACCATGCATTTCTACGACACTTGGTAGACTCATCCCTTGCTACCTGGAAGGACATCTTGCGGGGTCTCGGCTCTCTAGGACGCACCGTTCCTGAGATATTCTGAAAATGTGACCTGCATTAGCCAATACAAGCCTGCAAGTCTTTCACTCATATCCCAACTGCCCTACACACGATCACATGACCCTTATCAGCCAATAGAAGCTCGCAGGCCCTTAGTCTCCACATACACACAGTTTTACTCCAGGTTTCCATAACAACCCAGCCATTTTTCTTCACGACACAGAGGGGACCTCGCACCAATGTTGCGCTGTGACATGTGACATCTTGGATGGATTTTTTGTGACTGGAGTGTTGCAGTGCGACACCATAGACTATCATTATAAAAAATTGTTGCGTGACACGTCGTCGTGTAGCCCTAGCCTTAAAGGGGCAGGCCGCTGTGGAGGTCACTGTTAAGGGGGCAGCTGTCACTATTAAAAGGGGCAGCTGCTGTGGAGCTCACTGTTAGGCTACATGCACACAACCGTTGTGTGTTTTGCGGTCCACAAATCGCGGATCCGCAAAACATGGATGGTGTCCGTGTGCGTTGCGCAATTTGTGGAACGGTACGGACAGCCTTTAAAGGGATCCGGCCACCTGGAAAAGACCATTTCCACCAATCGCAGCACCTCGGAGTACCCCTCACCGTGTGCCCAACGCTGTGTTCACAGCTTCTTTCTGCGCTGTCCCATAAAATCCACTTATAAAACTGTGGCACCTTTTTGAAGTCGCGCTGAAGTCCCGGGGGCAGCGGCCTCCTTGACTCAACCGTCAGATAAGCCCGCCCCTATGCCGCTCCTCCGCATATTGATGGGCAGTTTTCCCTGTAGCCGTGACCGCGCTCTTCTCGCACATGCGCCGTGCAGTGAACATGCAGATGCCAGGGAGGGAGCCGTAGCCGGGATCGCGCTGCGGCAGGACACGCACAGCGCATGCGCAAGAAGAGCGCGGTCACGGCTACAGGGAAAACTGCCCATCAATATGCGGAGGAGCAGCATAGGGGCGGGCTTATCTGACGGTTGAGTCAAGGAGGCCGCTGCCCCCGGGACTTCAGCGCGACTTCAAAAAGGTGCCACAGTTTTATAAGTGGATTTTATGGGACAGCGCAGAAAGAAGCTGTGAACACAGCGTTGGGCACACGGTGAGGGGTACTCCGAGGTGCTGCGATTGGTGGAAATGGTCTTTTCCAGGTGGCCGGATCCCTTTAATATAACGGCCTATTCTTGACCGCAGACAAGGCTAGATTTATTTTGCGGACCACAGAACAGAGCAACGGATACGGACAGAACATGGAGTGCGGTCCGCCTCTTCTGCGGCCCCATTGAAGTGAATGGATCCGCATCCGAGCGGCCAGAACAACGGCCGGGTGCATAAGCATTAAAGGGATGGGCACTGTGGAGGTCACTGTTAAGGGGGCGGGCCCCTGAGGAGTGGGGGGCTGTGAAACTCACTGTTAAAGGGGCGGACTGCTGTGAAGGTCAAAGTTAAGGGAATGAGCTGCTGTGGGGGTCCCATTTTAGGAGGTGGGGCTCTGTGGGGGGGGGGGGGGGGCACTTTAAGAAATGGAACCGGCACTCAAAACAATTGAGAATGACGTGGAAGTGGGACGACTACAATGTGTTCTACTGCATAACATAGAAAGAGGTCTGGAATGGAGGTCGGTGCGGATATGTCGCCTTCAGGGTTCGCTGCCTCCGTATCCTCCCCGTAGGGACGACTACAATGTGTTATGCTACATATACATATAAATAGGTCTGGAACGGAGGTCGGTGCGGATATGTCGCACTCAGGGTTCGCTGCCTCCGTATCCTCCCCGTAGGGACGACTACAATGTGTTATACTACATATACATATGAATAGGTCTGGAATGGAGGTCAGTGCAGATATGTCGCACTCAGGGTTCGCTGCCTCCGTATCCTCCCCGTAGGGACGACTACAATGTATTATACTACATATACATATAAATAGGTCTGGAATGGAGGTCAGTGCAGATATGTCGCCTTCAGGGTTCGCTGCCTCCGTATCCTCCCCGTAGGGACGACTACAATGTGTTATACTACATATACATATAAATAGGTCTGGAATGGAGGTCGGTGCGGATATGTCGCCTTCAGGGTTCGGTGCCTCCGTATCCTCCCCGTAGGGACGACTACAATGTGTTATACTACATATACATATAAATAGGTCTGGAACGGAGGTCGGTGCGGATATGTCGCCTTCAGGGTTCGGTGCCTCCGTATCCTCCCCGTAGGGACGACTACAATGTGTTATACTACATATACATATAAATAGGTCTGGAACGGAGGTCGGTGCGGATATGTCGCCTTCAGGGTTCGCTGCCTCCGTATCCTCCCCGTAGGGACGACTACAATGTATTATACTACATATACATATAAATAGGTCTGGAATGGAGGTCGGTGCGGATATGTCGCACTCAGGGTTCGCTGCCTCCGTATCCTGCCAGTAGGGACGACTACAATGTGTTATACTACATATACATATAAATAGGTCTGGAATGGAGGTCGGTGCGGATATGTCGCCTTCAGGGTTCGCTGCCTCCGTATCCTCCCCGTAGGGACGACTACAATGTATTATACTACATATAAATAGGTCTGGAATGGAGGTCGGTGCAGATATGTCGCCTTCAGGGTTCGGTGCCTCCGTATCCTCCCCGTAGGGACGACTACAATGTGTTATACTACATATACATATAAATAGGTCTGGAATGGAGGTCGGTGCGGATATGTCGCCTTCAGGGTTCGGTGCCTCCGTATCCTCCCCGTAGGGACGACTACAATGTGTTATACTACATATACATATAAATAGGTCTGGAACGGAGGTCGGTGCGGATATGTCGCCTTCAGGGTTCGGTGCCTCCGTATCCTCCCCTTAGGGACGACTACAATGTGTTATACTACATATACATATAAATAGGTCTGGAATGGAGGTCGGTGCGGATATGTCGCCTTCAGGGTTCGCTGCCTCCGTATCCTCCCCGTAGGGACGACTACAATGTGTTATACTACATATACATATAAATAGGTCTGGAATGGAGGTCGGTGCGGATATGTCGCCTTCAGGGTTCGGTGCCTCCGTATCCTCCCCGTAGGGACGACTACAATGTATTATACTACATATACATATAAATAGGTCTGGAATGGAGGTCGGTGCGGATATGTCGCCTTCAGGGTTCGCTGCCTCCGTATCCTCCCAGTAGGGACGACTACAATGTGTTATACTACATATACATATAAATAGGTCTGGAATGGAGGTCGGTGCGGATATGTCGCCTTCAGGGTTCGCTGCCTCCGTATCCTCCCAGTAGGGACGACTACAATGTATTATACTACATATACATATAAATAGGTCTGGAATGGAGGTCGGTGCGGATATGTCGCCTTCAGGGTTCGGTGCCTCCGTATCCTCCCCGTAGGGACGACTACAATGTGTTATACTACATATACATATAAATAGGTCTGGAATGGAGGTCGGTGCAGATATGTCGCCTTCAGGGTTCGCTGCCTCCGTATCCTCCCCGTAGGGACGACTACAATGTGTTATACTACATATACATATAAATAGGTCTGGAATGGAGGTCGGTGCGGATATGTCGCACTCAGGGTTCGCTGCCTCCGTATCCTCCCCGTAGGGACGACTACAATGTGTTATACTACATATACATATAAATAGGTCTGGAACGGAGGTCGGTGCGGATATGTCGCCTTCAGGGTTCGGTGCCTCCGTATCCTCCCCGTAGGGACGACTACAATGTGTTATACTACATATACATATAAATAGGTCTGGAACGGAGGTCGGTGCGGATATGTCGCACTCAGGGTTCGCTGCCTCCGTATCCTGCCAGTAGGGACGACTACAATGTGTTATACTACATATACATATAAATAGGTCTGGAATGGAGGTCGGTGCGGATATGTCGCCTTCAGGGTTCGCTGCCTCCGTATCCTCCCAGTAGGGACGACTACAATGTGTTATACTACATATACATATAAAGAGGTCTGGAATGGAGGTCGGTGCGGATATGTCGCCTTCAGGGTTCGCTGCCTCCGTATCCTCCCAGTAGGGACGACTACAATGTATTATACTACATATACATAGAAATAGGTCTGGAACGGAGGTCGGTGCGGATATGTCGCCTTCAGGGTTCGCTGCCTCCGTATCCTCCCCGTAGGGACGACTACAATGTGTTATACTACATATACATATAAAGAGGTCTGGAATGGAGGTCGGTGCAGATATGTCGCCTTCAGGGTTCGCTGCCTCCGTATCCTGCCAGTAGGGTGGACTACAATGTGTTATACTACATATACATATAAATAGGTCTGGAATGGAGGTCGGTGCGGATATGTCGCCTTCAGGGTTCGCTGCCTCCGTATCCTCCCCGTAGGGACGACTACAATGTGTTATACTACATATACATATAAATAGGTCTGGAATGGAGGTCGGTGCAGATATGTCGCCTTCAGGGTTCGCTGCCTCCGTATCCTGCCAGTAGGGTGGACTACAATGTGTTATACTACATATACATATAAATAGGTCTGGAATGGAGGTCGGTGCGGATATGTCGCCTTCAGGGTTCGCTGCCTCCGTATCCTCCCCGTAGGGACGACTACAATGTGTTATACTACATATACATATAAATAGGTCTGGAACGGAGGTCGGTGCGGATATGTCGCCTTCAGGGTTCGCTGCCTCCGTATCCTCCCCGTAGGGACGACTACAATGTGTTATACTACATATACATATAAATAGGTCTGGAATGGAGGTCGGTGCGGATATGTCGCCTTCAGGGTTCGCTGCCTCCGTATCCTCCCCGTAGGGACGACTACAATGTATTATACTACATATACATATAAATAGGTCTGGAATGGAGGTCGGTGCGGATATGTCGCACTCAGGGTTCGCTGCCTCCGTATCCTCCCCGTAGGGACGACTACAATGTATTATACTACATACACATATAAATAGGTCTGGAATGGAGGTCGGTGCGGATATGTCGCCTTCAGGGTTCGCTGCCTCCGTATCCTGCCAGTAGGGACGACTACAATGTATTATACTACATATACATATAAATAGGTCTGGAATGGAGGTCGGTGCGGATATGTCGCACTCAGGGTTCGCTGCCTCCGTATCCTCCCCGTAGGGACGACTACAATGTATTATACTGCATAACATAGGTCTGGAATGGAGGTCGGTGCAGATATGTCGCACTCAGGGTTCGCTGCCTCCGTATCCTCCCCGTAGGGACGACTACAATGTGTTATACTACATATACATATAAATAGGTCTGGAATGGAGGTCGGTGCGGATATGTCGCCTTCAGGGTTCGCTGCCTCCGTATCCTGCCCGTAGGGACGACTACAATGTGTTATACTACATATACATATAAATAGGTCTGGAATGGAGGTCGGTGCGGATATGTCGCACTCAGGGTTCGCTGCCTCCGTATCCTCCCCGTAGGGACGACTACAATGTATTATACTACATATACATATAAATAGGTCTGGAATGGAGGTCGGTGCAGATATGTCGCCTTCAGGGTTCGCTGCCTCCGTATCCTCCCAGTAGGGACGACTACAATGTATTATACTACATATACATATAAATAGGTCTGGAATGGAGGTCGGTGCAGATATGTCGCCTTCAGGGTTCGCTGCCTCCGTATCCTCCCCGTAGGGACGACTACAATGTGTTATACTACATATACATATAAATAGGTCTGGAATGGAGGTCGGTGCGGATATGTCGCACTCAGGGTTCGCTGCCTCCGTATCCTCCCCGTAGGGACGACTACAATGTGTTATACTACATATACATATAAATAGGTCTGGAACGGAGGTCGGTGCGGATATGTCGCCTTCAGGGTTCGCTGCCTCCGTATCCTCCCCGTAGGGACGACTACAATGTATTATACTACATATACATATAAATAGGTCTGGAATGGAGGTCGGTGCGGATATGTCGCCTTCAGGGTTCGCTGCCTCCGTATCCTCCCCGTAGGGACGACTACAATGTGTTATACTACATATACATATAAATAGGTCTGGAATGGAGGTCGGTGCGGATATATCACACTCAGGGTTCGCTGCCTCCGTATCCTGCCAGTAGGGACGACTACAATGTATTATACTACATATACATAGAAATAGGTCTGGAATGGAGGTCGGTGCGGATATGTCGCCTTCAGGGTTCGCTGCCTCCGTATCCTCCCCGTAGGGACGACTACAATGTGTTATACTACATATACATATAAATAGGTCTGGAACGGAGGTCGGTGCGGATATGTCGCCTTCAGGGTTCGCTGCCTCCGTATCCTCCCCGTAGGGACGACTACAATGTGTTATACTACATATACATATAAATAGGTCTGGAACGGAGGTCGGTGCGGATATGTCGCCTTCAGGGTTCGGTGCCTCCGTATCCTCCCCGTAGGGACGACTACAATGTGTTATACTACATATACATATAAATAGGTCTGGAACGGAGGTCGGTGCGGATATGTCGCCTTCAGGGTTCGGTGCCTCCGTATCCTCCCCATAGGGACGACTACAATGTGTTATACTACATATACATATAAATAGGTCTGGAACGGAGGTCGGTGCGGATATGTCGCCTTCAGGGTTCGGTGCCTCCGTATCCTCCCCGTAGGGACGACTACAATGTGTTATACTACATATACATATAAATAGGTCTGGAACGGAGGTCGGTGCGGATATGTCGCCTTCAGGGTTCGCTGCCTCCGTATCCTCCCCGTAGGGACGACTACAATGTATTATACTACATATACATATAAATAGGTCTGGAATGGAGGTCGGTGCGGATATGTCGCACTCAGGGTTCGCTGCCTCCGTATCCTGCCAGTAGGGACGACTACAATGTGTTATACTACATATACATATAAATAGGTCTGGAATGGAGGTCGGTGCGGATATGTCGCCTTCAGGGTTCGCTGCCTCCGTATCCTCCCCGTAGGGACGACTACAATGTATTATACTACATATAAATAGGTCTGGAATGGAGGTCGGTGCAGATATGTCGCCTTCAGGGTTCGGTGCCTCCGTATCCTCCCCGTAGGGACGACTACAATGTGTTATACTACATATACATATAAATAGGTCTGGAATGGAGGTCGGTGCGGATATGTCGCCTTCAGGGTTCGCTGCCTCCGTATCCTCCCCGTAGGGACGACTACAATGTGTTATACTACATATACATATAAATAGGTCTGGAATGGAGGTCGGTGCGGATATGTCGCCTTCAGGGTTCGGTGCCTCCGTATCCTCCCCGTAGGGACGACTACAATGTATTATACTACATATACATATAAATAGGTCTGGAATGGAGGTCGGTGCGGATATGTCGCCTTCAGGGTTCGCTGCCTCCGTATCCTCCCAGTAGGGACGACTACAATGTGTTATACTACATATACATATAAATAGGTCTGGAATGGAGGTCGGTGCGGATATGTCGCCTTCAGGGTTCGCTGCCTCCGTATCCTCCCAGTAGGGACGACTACAATGTATTATACTACATATACATATAAATAGGTCTGGAATGGAGGTCGGTGCGGATATGTCGCCTTCAGGGTTCGGTGCCTCCGTATCCTCCCCGTAGGGACGACTACAATGTGTTATACTACATATACATATAAATAGGTCTGGAATGGAGGTCGGTGCAGATATGTCGCCTTCAGGGTTCGCTGCCTCCGTATCCTCCCCGTAGGGACGACTACAATGTGTTATACTACATATACATATAAATAGGTCTGGAATGGAGGTCGGTGCGGATATGTCGCCTTCAGGGTTCGCTGCCTCCGTATCCTCCCCGTAGGGACGACTACAATGTATTATACTACATATACATATAAATAGGTCTGGAATGGAGGTCGGTGCGGATATGTCGCACTCAGGGTTCGCTGCCTCCGTATCCTCCCCGTAGGGACGACTACAATGTATTATACTACATACACATATAAATAGGTCTGGAATGGAGGTCGGTGCGGATATGTCGCCTTCAGGGTTCGCTGCCTCCGTATCCTGCCAGTAGGGACGACTACAATGTATTATACTACATATACATATAAATAGGTCTGGAATGGAGGTCGGTGCGGATATGTCGCACTCAGGGTTCGCTGCCTCCGTATCCTCCCCGTAGGGACGACTACAATGTATTATACTGCATAACATAGGTCTGGAATGGAGGTCGGTGCAGATATGTCGCACTCAGGGTTCGCTGCCTCCGTATCCTCCCCGTAGGGACGACTACAATGTGTTATACTACATATACATATAAATAGGTCTGGAATGGAGGTCGGTGCGGATATGTCGCCTTCAGGGTTCGCTGCCTCCGTATCCTGCCAGTAGGGACGACTACAATGTGTTATACTACATATACATATAAATAGGTCTGGAATGGAGGTCGGTGCGGATATGTCGCACTCAGGGTTCTGTGCCTCCGTATCCTCCCCGTAGGGACGACTACAATGTGTTATACTACATATACATATAAATAGGTCTGGAATGGAGGTCGGTGCGGATATGTCGCCTTCAGGGTTCGCTGCCTCCGTATCCTCCCCGTAGGGACGACTACAATGTGTTATACTACATATACATAGAAATAGGTCTGGAACGGAGGTCGGTGCGGATATGTCGCCTTCAGGGTTCGCTGCCTCCGTATCCTCCCCGTAGGGACGACTACAATGTGTTATACTACATATACATATAAATAGGTCTGGAATGGAGGTCAGTGCAGATATGTCGCCTTCAGGGTTCGCTGCCTCCGTATCCTCCCCGTAGGGACGACTACAATGTGTTATACTACATATACATATAAATAGGTCTGGAATGGAGGTCGGTGCGGATATGTCGCACTCAGGGTTCGCTGCCTCCGTATCCTCCCCGTAGGGACGACTACAATGTGTTATACTACATATACATATAAATAGGTCTGGAATGGAGGTCGGTGCGGATATGTCGCACTCAGGGTTCGCTGCCTCCGTATCCTCCCAGTAGGGACGACTACAATGTATTATACTACATATACATATAAATAGGTCTGGAATGGAGGTCAGTGCAGATATGTCGCCTTCAGGGTTCGCTGCCTCCGTATCCTCCCCGTAGGGACGACTACAATGTGTTATACTACATATACATATAAATAGGTCTGGAATGGAGGTCGGTGCAGATATGTCGCCTTCAGGGTTCGCTGCCTCCGTATCCTCCCAGTAGGGACGACTACAATGTATTATACTACATATACATATAAATAGGTCTGGAATGGAGGTCGGTGCAGATATGTCGCCTTCAGGGTTCGCTGCCTCCGTATCCTCCCCGTAGGGACGACTACAATGTGTTATACTACATATACATATAAATAGGTCTGGAATGGAGGTCGGTGCGGATATGTCGCACTCAGGGTTCGCTGCCTCCGTATCCTCCCCGTAGGGACGACTACAATGTGTTATACTACATATACATATAAATAGGTCTGGAATGGAGGTCGGTGCGGATATGTCGCACTCAGGGTTCGCTGCCTCCGTATCCTCCCAGTAGGGACGACTACAATGTATTATACTACATATACATATAAATAGGTCTGGAATGGAGGTCAGTGCGGATATGTCGCCTTCAGGGTTCGCTGCCTCCGTATCCTCCCCGTAGGGACGACTACAATGTGTTATACTACATATACATATAAATAGGTCTGGAATGGAGGTCGGTGCGGATATATCACACTCAGGGTTCGCTGCCTCCGTATCCTGCCAGTAGGGACGACTACAATGTATTATACTACATATACATAGAAATAGGTCTGGAATGGAGGTCGGTGCGGATATGTCGCCTTCAGGGTTCGCTGCCTCCGTATCCTCCCCGTAGGGACGACTACAATGTGTTATACTACATATACATATAAATAGGTCTGGAACGGAGGTCGGTGCGGATATGTCGCCTTCAGGGTTCGCTGCCTCCGTATCCTGCCAGTAGGGACGACTACAATGTGTTATACTACATATACATATAAATAGGTCTGGAATGGAGGTCGGTGCGGATATGTCGCCTTCAGGGTTCGCTGCCTCCGTATCCTCCCCGTAGGGACGACTACAATGTGTTATACTACATATACATATAAATAGGTCTGGAATGGAGGTCGGTGCGGATATGTCGCCTTCAGGGTTCGCTGCCTCCGTATCCTCCCCGTAGGGACGACTACAATGTGTTATACTACATATACATATAAATAGGTCTGGAATGGAGGTCGGTGCGGATATGTCGCACTCAGGGTTCGCTGCCTCCGTATCCTCCCCGTAGGGACGACTACAATGTGTTATACTACATATACATATAAATAGGTCTGGAATGGAGGTCGGTGCGGATATGTCGCACTCAGGGTTCGCTGCCTCCGTATCCTCCCCGTAGGGACGACTACAATGTGTTATACTACATATACATATAAATAGGTCTGGAATGGAGGTCGGTGCGGATATGTCGCACTCAGGGTTCGCTGCCTCCGTATCCTCCCAGTAGGGACGACTACAATGTATTATACTACATATACATATAAATAGGTCTGGAATGGAGGTCGGTGCGGATATGTCGCCTTCAGGGTTCGCTGCCTCCGTATCCTGCCAGTAGGGACGACTACAATGTGTTATACTACATATACATATAAATAGGTCTGGAATGGAGGTCGGTGCGGATATGTCGCCTTCAGGGTTCGCTGCCTCCGTATCCTCCCCGTAGGGACGACTACAATGTGTTATACTACATATACATATAAATAGGTCTGGAACGGAGGTCGGTGCGGATATGTCGCCTTCAGGGTTCGCTGCCTCCGTATCCTGCCAGTAGGGACGACTACAATGTGTTATACTACATATACATATAAATAGGTCTGGAATGGAGGTCGGTGCGGATATGTCGCACTCAGGGTTCGCTGCCTCCGTATCCTCCCCGTAGGGACGACTACAATGTGTTATACTACATATACATATAAATAGGTCTGGAATGGAGGTCGGTGCGGATATGTCACACTCAGGGTTCGCTGCCTCCGTATCCTGCCAGTAGGGACGACTACAATGTGTTATACTACATATACATATAAATAGGTCTGGAATGGAGGTCGGTGCAGATATGTCGCCTTCAGGGTTCGCTGCCTCCGTATCCTCCCCGTAGGGACGACTACAATGTGTTATACTACATATACATATAAATAGGTCTGGAATGGAGGTCGGTGCGGATATGTCGCACTCAGGGTTCGCTGCCTCCGTATCCTCCCCGTAGGGACGACTACAATGTGTTATACTACATATACATATACATAGGTCTGGAATGGAGGTCGGTGCGGATATGTCGCCTTCAGGGTTCGCTGCCTCCGTATCCTGCCAGTAGGGACGACTACAATGTATTATACTACATATACATATAAAGAGGTCTGGAATGGAGGTCGGTGCAGATATGTCGCACTCAGGGTTCGCTGCCTCCGTATCCTGCCAGTAGGGACGACTACAATGTGTTATACTACATATACATATAAATAGGTCTGGAACGGAGGTCGGTGCAGATATGTCGCCTTCAGGGTTCGGTGCCTCCGTATCCTCCCCGTAGGGACGACTACAATGTGTTATACTACATATACATATAAATAGGTCTGGAACGGAGGTCGGTGCGGATATGTCGCCTTCAGGGTTCGCTGCCTCCGTATCCTGCCAGTAGGGACGACTACAATGTATTATACTACATATACATATAAATAGGTCTGGAACGGAGGTCGGTGCGGATATGTCGCCTTCAGGGTTCGCTGCCTCCGTATCCTCCCCGTAGGGACGACTACAATGTGTTATACTACATATACATATAAATAGGTCTGGAATGGAGGTCGGTGCGGATATGTCGCCTTCAGGGTTCGCTGCCTCCGTATCCTCCCAGTAGGGACGACTACAATGTGTTATACTACATATACATATAAATAGGTCTGGAATGGAGGTCGGTGCGGATATGTCGCCTTCAGGGTTCGCTGCCTCCGTATCCTTCCCGTAGGGACGACTCCTTGGATCACGATGGGTATATGGTATACACTATAGATACATACGGTTCTTTCAGAAGGCAGACATATGCGCCACCTTGAATGGTAAATTATTGCACGGATCTCACTCTAGTTCCACTTTAGGCAACATTCAAATTGTGCCTCCAGTCGGCCTCTCTCAGAGTCTGGGCCCGCACTATGTGGAACGCCAACCGTGCTGCCAGCTGACTGTGCCCACGGGCAGGGCTTTAGGGTACAGTCTCTATAAAGTCCCAACATATTGTGTCCAGGTTGTCTCTCTACTCGCTGTGTGGATTTCGATTTCGCTGAGGTCTCGCCTCAGTTCTCGCGAGAATCCTATTACGAATCTCCAAGGAGTCGTCCCTACTGGCAGGATACGGAGGCAGCGAACCCTGAAGGCGAGACATCCGCACCGACCTCCATTCCAGACCTATTTATATGTATATGTAGTATAATACATTGTAGTCGTCCCTACGGGGAGGATACGGAGGCAGCGAACCCTGAGTGCGACATATCCGCACCGACCTCCATTCCAGACCTCTTTCTATGTTATTATGTTATTATGGGTTTATGTAGTATAATACATCGCAGTCGCCCGCTCCCTCCATCGTCTTCAGTGCCGGGTCCATGTCTTACACTTTACAGGCTGATTCTTAGACCCCGAGCCCCAGAGGGGCCCCTCGCCCACTGCTGCAGAACGTTATCAATGAGACCCAAACATGAGATGAAATATATAACTGCGCGAAGCCACGTCCTAATATATATATATACACACACACCTGTACACCTCCCCCCCTCAGGTATCAGTATATAATGTACACCCCCCCCTCAGGTATCAGTATATAATGTACACCCCCCCCTCAGGTATCAGTATATAATGTACACCCCCCTCCCCTCAGGTATCAGTATATAATGTACACCCCCCCCCCTCAGGTATCAGTATATAATGTACACCCCCCCCCTCAGGTATCAGTATATAATGTACACCCCCCGCCCCTCAGGTATCAGTATATAATGTACACCCCCCTCCCCTCAGGTATCAGTATATAATGTACACCCCCCTCCCCTCAGGTATCAGTATATAATGTACACCCCCCTCCCCTCAGGTATCAGTATATAATGTACCCCCCCTCCACTCAGGTATCAGTATATAATGTACACCCCCCTCCCCTCAGGTATCAGTATATAATGTACACCCCCCGCCCCTCAGGTATCAGTATATAATGTACACCCCCCTCCCCTCAGGTATCAGTATATAATGTACACCCCCCTCCCCTAAGGTATCAGTATATAATGTACACCCCCCTCCCCTAAGGTATCAGTATATAATGTACACCCCCTCCCCTCAGGTATCAGTATATAATGTACCCCCCCTCCACTCAGGTATCAGTATATAATGTACACCCCCCTCCCCTCAGGTATCAGTATATAATGTACACCCCCCTCCCCTCAGGTATCAGTATATAATGTACACCTCCCCCCCTCAGGTATCAGTATATAATGTACACCCCCCTCCCCTCAGGTATCAGTATATAATGTACACCCCCCTCCCCTCAGGTATCAGTATATAATGTACACCCCCCGCCCCTCAGGTATCAGTATATAATGTACACCCCCCTCCACTCAGGTATCAGTATATAATGTACACCCCCCTCCCCTCAGGTATCAGTATATAATGTACACCTCCCCCCCTCAGGTATCAGTATATAATGTACACCTCCCCCCCTCAGGTATCAGTATATAATGTACACCCCCCTCCCCTCAGGTATCAGTATATAATGTACCCCCCCCTCCACTCAGGTATCAGTATATAATGTACACCCCCCTCCCCTCAGGTATCAGTATATAATGTACACCCCCCTCCCCTCAGGTATCAGTATATAATGTACACCTCCCCCCCTCAGGTATCAGTATATAATGTACACCCCCCTCCCCTCAGGTATCAGTATATAATGTACACCCCCCTCCCCTCAGGTATCAGTATATAATGTACCCCCCCCTCCACTCAGGTATCAGTATATAATGTACACCCCCCTCCCCTCAGGTATCAGTATATAATGTACACCCCCCTCCCCTCAGGTATCAGTATATAATGTACACCCCCCTCCCCTCAGGTATCAGTATATAATGTACACCCCCCTCCCCTCAGGTATCAGTATATAATGTACACCCCCCTCCCCTCAGGTATCAGTATATAATGTACACCCCCCTCCCCTCAGGTATCAGTATATAATGTACACCCCCCTCCCCTCAGGTATCAGTATATAATGTACACCCCCCTCCCCTCAGGTATCAGTATATAATGTACACCCCTCCCCCACCCCGAATATAATCACCTCCTCTCCCGCTGGAATTCACACACTGATGCTTCTCTCTCTCGCGCTCTTAACTGATCTCTATGGCCCCGCCTCCTCACATCACATTCTCTGGCCCCGCCTCCTCACATCACATTCTCTGGCCCCGCCTCCTCACATCACAGGTGACTGGTGGGATCATGGTGTGTGGGGGAGGAGCATTACGGCCTCAAGGTCCCTCCGCCCACAGGGACGAAGCCGGAAGTTGTTAGTCCACGTGACGGAGCTGATGTCGTGGTTGCTGTGGTTACGAGTGAAGCGGACGAAGCTGAGAGGAGGCGATGCCCACCCGTGTGCCCCGTGCCCCCAGTGCCCCGGTGTGTCTGGCTGAGGAGGAACATGGCGTCTCTGGGTGAGTCTGTGACTGTATCTCCGGACATGGACCCCGGAGACTGAGCTTCATGTCTACAGGGGCCCCTAACCTGTACTGTGTGTATAGGGAGCGGAGCAGAGCCTGTACTGTCTGTATATATATATAGAGAGAGGAGAGGAGAGCGGAGCCTGCACTGGATGTATATATATATATAGAGAGAGGAGAGGAGAGCGGAGCCTGCACTGGATGTGTATATATATATATATATAGAGAGAGGAGAGCGGAGCCTGCACTGGATGTGTATATATATATATATATATAGAGAGAGGAGAGAGGAGCCTGCACTGGATGTATATATATATATATATAGAGAGAGAGGAGAGCGGAGCCTGTACTGGATGTATATATATATAGAGAGAGAGAGGAGAGCGGAGCCTGCACTGGATGTATATATATATATATAGAGAGAGGAGAGCGGAGCCTGCACTGGATGTGTATATATATAGAGAGAGAGAGGAGAGCGGAGCCTGCACTGGATGTATATATATATATAGAGAGAGGAGAGGAGAGCGGAGCCTGCACTGGATGTATATATATATATATAGAGAGAGGAGAGCGGAGCCTGCACTGGATGTATATATATATAGAGAGAGAGGAGAGCGGAGCCTGTACTGGATGTATATATATATAGAGAGAGAGAGAGGTGAGCGGAGCCTGCACTGGATGTATATATATATATAGAGAGAGGAGAGGAGAGCGGAGCCTGCACTGGATGTATATATATATATATAGAGAGAGGAGAGCGGAGCCTGCACTGGATGTATATATATATAGAGAGAGAGAGAGGAGAGCGGAGCCTGCACTGGATGTATATATATATAGAGAGAGAGAGGAGAGCGGAGCCTGCACTGGATGTATATATATATATATAGAGAGAGGAGAGCGGAGCCTGCACTGTGTATATATATATATATATATAGAGAGAGGAGAGAGGAGCCTGTACTGGATGTATATATATATATAGAGAGAGGAGAGGAGAGCGGAGCCTGCACTGGATGTATATATATATATATAGAGAGAGGAGAGCGGAGCCTGCACTGGATGTATATATATATAGAGAGAGAGGAGAGCGGAGCCTGTACTGGATGT
>NW_024400634.1:0-25980 GCF_905171765.1 Bufo bufo | reverse complement strand
GTTGGTAAACGCTATAACTTTTACCCAAACCATTTTTTTTTACCCAAACATTTTTTTTTAATCAAAGACTTGTAGAACAATAAATTTAGAGAAAAATTTATATTTGGATGTGGTTTTTTTTGCAAAATTTTACAACTGAAAGTGAAAAATTTAATTTTTTTGCAAAAAAATCTTTAAATTTCGATTAATAACAAAAAAAGTAAAAATGTCAGCAGCAATGAAATACCACCAAATGAAAGCTCTATTAGTGAGAAGAAAAGGAGGTAAAATTCATTTGGGTGGTAAGTTGCATGACCGAGCAATAAACGGTGAAAGTAGTGTAGGTCCGAATTGTAAAAAGTGGCCTGGTCATTAAGGGTGTGTAAGGTAGGGGAGCTTAGGTGGTTAAAGAATCAGATTTTTCTAAAATGGTGGCTGCACGTGTTAAAAAGTGAAACTAAATTTAGAGGAGACAAGCCTGAGAATGCAAGATCACCCAAAATGCTGTGCAGTCAGCCAATCCGTAGATAGCCCTATAAAACCCTCATCCTGTGCGGTCGCCACCATTGTCCTGTGAGCTAAGCATAGGTATAGATATGGTAAGCACTCATGCGCTAGGGACAGTGATGCTGAAATTGATAAATAGGAGAATATTGGAGAAGGGAGTGTGCAGGGAGACATTCTGCATCTGTTTTATTTAGTTATTCCTACATTTATTTATTCCTACATCAGCCTTTACCCCTTCAGTACCCTGCCATTTTTCACCTTATGGACCAGGCCATTTTTTGCAAATCTGTCACTTTATGTGCTAATAACTTTAAAACGCTTTTACTTATCCAAGCCTTTCTGAGATTGTTTTCTCGTCACATACTTACTTCATGATAGTGGTAAATTTGAGTCAAAATAAAAAAAAATTATTTATAAAAAAATACCAAATTTACAAAAAAAAAAAAATTTGCAATTTCAAAATTTCTATTTCTGTGCGCTTAAAATAGATAGTGATACCTCCTAAAATAGTTCTTACTTTACATTTACCATATGGCTACTTCATGTTTGGATCATTTTGTAAATTACATTTTCATTTTTTTTGGATGTTAGAAGGCTTAGAGGTTTAGAAGGCAATCTTAAATTTTTTAAGAAAATTTCCAAAACCCAATTTTTAAGGATCAGTTCAGGTCTAAAGTCACTTTGTGGGGCTTACATAATAGAAACCACCCATAACCACCCATTTTAGAAACTACACCCCTCAAGCTATTCAAAGCTGATTTTATTAACTTTATTAACCTTTTAGGTGTTCCACAAGAATTAAAGGAAAATGTAGATAAAATTTCAGAATTTCACTTTTTGCCAGATTTTCATCAATTTTTAATCATTTTTTTCCCAGTAACAAAACAAGGGTTAACAGCCAAACAAAACGCAATATTTATTGCCCTGATTCTGTAGTTTACAAAAACATTTATTATACTGTATGGTCGTTAACCTCTGTACGGGCACATGGTAGAGCACAGAAGGAAAGGGACGCCATGTGGTTTTTGGAGGGCAGATTTCACTAGGATAATTTTAAGTTGCCATGTCACATTTGAAGATCCCCTGATGCACCCTTAGAGTAGAAACTCCAAAAAAGTGACCCCATTTTGGAAAATACACCCCTCAAGGTATTTGGCAACATATTAGGTGTTCAACAAGAATTAAAGGAAAATGTAGATGAAATTTCAGAATTTCACTTCTTTGGCAGAGTTTCCATTTTACTCAATTTTTTCCGCTAACAAAGAAAGGGTTAACAGCCAAACAAAACTCAATATTTATTACCCTAATTCTGTAATTTACAGAAACACCCCATTTGTGATTATGATTGTAAACTGCTGTACGGGCACACGGCAGGGTGCAGAAGGAAAGGAGCGCCCTGTGGTTTTTGGAGGGCAGATTACACTGACCAATAATTTTAAGTTGCAATGTCATATTTGAAGACCAGACCCCCTGATGCACCCCTAGAGTAGAAACTCCAAAAAAAGACCCCATTTTGGAAAATATGAGATAAGGTGGCAGTTTTTTTGGTACTATTTTAGGGTACATATTATTTTTGGTTGCTTTAGATTACACTTTTTTTGAGGTAAGGTAACAAAAATAGCTGTTTTGGCACCGTTTTTAACTTTTTATTTTTTACAATGTTCATCTGACAGGTTAGATCATGTGCTATTTTTATAGAGCAGGTTGCTTCGGACACGACAATACCAAATATGACTACTTTTTTGGGTTGTGTGTTTCAGTTTTACATAATAAAGCATTTTTGAAAAAAAATAATTTTTTTTGTGTCTCCATATTCAGAAATCTATATATTTTTTTTTTTTTGGGTGACTGTTTTATGTAGGGGCTAATTTTTTTCGGTATTAGATGGCGATTTAATAGGTACTATTTTAGGGTGCATATGAATTTTTGATCTATTGGTATTACACTTTTTGTGATATAAGGTGACAAAAAATGGCGCTTTTTTTACACACTTTTTAATTTCCTTTTTTTACGGTGTTCGCCTGAGGGGTTAGATCACATGATCTTTTATACAGAAGGTTGTTACGGTCGCGACAATACCTAATATGTATACTTTTTTAATTATTTACGTTTTACACAATAAAAGCATTTTTGAAAAAATCATGTTTTAGTGTCTCCATAATTTGAGAGCCATATATTTTTTTTTTTGGGTGATTGTCTTAGGGGCTCATTTTTTGTGGGATTAGATGAAGGTTTAATTTTATTTTAGGGTGCGTATAACTTTTTGATCGCTTGCTATTACACTTTATGTGTAAGGTGACAAAAAATGGCCTTTTTTAACAGTTTTTATTTTCATTTTTTATAGTGCTCACCTGAGGGATTAAATCATTTTATATTTTAATAGATCTCGCTGTTATGCACACGGACATACCTAATATGTCTACTTATTTTTTTTTCACTTTTAACACAATAAAAGCATTTTTGAAACAAAAAATCATGTTTTAGTGTCTCCATATTCTGAAAGCCATATTTTATTTTTTTATGTTTTAGGTAGGGGCTCGTTTTTTGTGGGATGAGGTGATGGCTTGATTGGTACTATTTTGGGGGGTATACGCCTTTTTGATGTTGGTGTTTTAGCACAGTTTTTATTTTTTCTACAATGTTCAAGTGAGGGAGTGGATCATGTGATATTTTTATAGAGCCTATAATTCATTGGCTGTCAGCTTTTATGCTGACAGCCTGCCTGTGAGACCCAGCCTAAGGGCTGGATCTCACAAGCTTCCGTAAAAGGCAAGCCCCGATGTCTATGAAAGGCATCGGGCTTGCCTTCTCTGCCATCGGGTCCCCACCACTACAGTGCAGAGACCTGATGGAGACCGCGGCATACGAAGTGTTAATACGCTGGTCTTCAGCGATGCCGGCATATGAAGCAGGGGCCCGGCTGTCAGTGACTTCCGGGTCCATGCCTTGGGGGTCCAGGTCTTAATGATGAGCATCCTCATCTTTTGCTGGTGGCTTTACTTCTTTCAAATCATCCTTCAAAGTCTCTATGTCCTAGAAAAGTCAGCAAGATGCAGAGAGAGGAGGAACATGATGTCCCTGATGACATATTCTCATCGATATTAGATGATGTGGAAAAGGAGGAAAGCAGATGGCACAAGAAGGGCTCCCACCTGTAGGTCAGGAGAGTGCTGGGGTTGGAGAAGTGGGTATGCCAGCAAATTGTGCCCCCACCTAAGTAGCTAAACCCCATATCAGTGACAGCCCCTTTTTAAAGGTGCCCTGCGGTCATTACAATGAAGACAGACTATACAGTGCAGTCTTCATTATGAAATGAAAGGCAGCTGCAGGCTAATTGGCTGCACGATTCTTCACCGCAGCATGGCAAAAAACCTGCTCTCAGCATGGCTGCTCCGTGTCGCCATACCCTAAGGCCTTATGCACACGACCGTTCCGTTTTTTGTGATTCGCAAATTGCGGATCCGCAAAACACGGAAGCCATGCGTGTGAATTCCGCAATTTGCGGAACAGAACAAGTGGCCCATTGTAGAAATGCCTATTCTTGTCCGCAAAACAGACAAGAATAGGACATGTTATATTTTTTTTGCGGGGCTACGTAACAGAGCAACGGATGCGGAAAGCACACGGAGTGCTGTCCGCATCTTTTGCGGCCCCATTGAAGTGAATGGGTCCGCACCTGAGCCACAAAAATTGTGGCTCGGATGCGGACCAGAACAACGGTCATGTGCATGAGCCCTAAGGCCTTATGCACACGACCATTCCGTTTTTTGCGGTCCGTGTGCCTTCCGCAATTTGCGGAATGGAACAGACAGCCCATTGTAGAAATGCCTATTCTTGTCCGCAAAACAGACAATAGGACATGTTATATTTTTTTTGCGAGGCTACGCAATGGATGCGGACAGCACACAGAGTGCCGTCTGCATCTTTTGCGGCCCCATTAAAGTGAATGGGTCTGCACCCGAGCCACAAAAACTGCGGCTCGGATGCGGACCAGAACAATGGTCGTGTGCATGAGGCCTAAGGCAGAGTGGCCTGGTATACCTGATTTATAGGGATTTGTGACAAATAAATACATAACTAATCAAACTTCTTGTGGAACTTCGGCAAAGATGCCGAATCTAATTTTTTTTTAATTCGCTCATCTCTTAGCCCTTTACTTTGTACAGATGTCAGTCTCTGTGGAAATGTAAAGTAGCAGGTTTCCTGCTCACAGTGAGGGCCGTCAGATAGAAGCCCTGATGGCTCATGTGTATACCTTATCTCTGAATTCCTGATAGAATTATTTAAGTTAAATTCTCATCAGTTTGATAAGTTATTTATTCAGTTAGGTGATACTTTAGTATGAAAAATAGGACCTCACCTTTCCAGTGAAATTAGCACATATTGTGGGTTCATATATTATTATATTATTAAAATAAAATGAAAAAGATAGACGGCAAATAGAAGCTGTAAAATCCCCTTGTACTGGCTTTCCATATGTGTACCTAAAGATTAAAAGGAAATAATGAGAATACACTTTAATAAGACAAATAATTAGAAAAAAAAAGTAAAGGCATAAAAGGTATATAAATGATTGCGTATTTATTAGTGATGAGCGAGCACCAAAGTATTCGGGTGTTCGGCCCGAACACATTGCTATATTTGTGTGCTCGGCCGAGCATCCGAGTATAATGGAAGTCAATGGGAGACAACCAGGCACCCCATGCTCGGAAGAGAAGAGGGTGTCTGGTTAATAAAAAAAGGTTAGAAATTAATGGAAAACCCATCAAAACTGTTTGGAAACAGCATTAAGAGGATAGCTGGATACATCTTAGACTCTTATTATGTATGACATACAATAGACAACCACACAAAGGCTATATGCCAAAAGGCAGGTATGTGCAAGCCATCTATCTATCTAGGAGTCAGATAACAGCCAATACACCTTACAATGGCAGCCTTGTGCACTATGAGATATTCCAAACTTGCTCTCATCTGACTAAGAACCAGTAAACCTCAAAATTATTTTGCATCTGTTGGATGGCTTGGGTGGACCTGCACACCAAGATCAATATCATTAAGCCGACAAAAAGTTTTCCAATTGTCCTAACATAATATTCAATAACCTTTCTATACAGTTTTGTCATGTAAAAACTCATTTGCATAAACATGGGCTTATGGGAAAGACATGCAAATGAGCAGAATCTGCCTTGTTTTTCATAAGACTATGAATACCAATAGATGGCGTTATTGAGTTATGAACAGCGCCCTCTATTGGTTTCACAGTCTTATGACAAGTCTAATATTCTACTAAATAGCGCCATAGTCTTCTGACAAGAATATTTGACTGAGCCTTATGACAAGCCTTTTGCATGGAAAATTCACAATAAAAATTAGGGATTAGAATATTTGCGATCTACACTAAGATGATATCTGACACTGGGGAAGCTGGGTAATAACTCAGTGATATAATCTGACACTGGGAAAGCTGGGTAATAACTTGCAATCTAAACTGAGTTATTACCCGGCTTTTCCAGTGTCAGATATTACTGACTTACTACCTAATTATTACATAATATTCGCTATATTGCAATATATAAATTTTTTAGAATATTCCCAGTGTCAGATTTTATCACTGAGTTATTACCCAGCTTTCAGTGTCAGATATCATCTTAGTGTAGATCGTGAATTTTTATCGAGAATTTTCCATGCAAAAGGCTACACTAATAAGCTTGTCATAAGACTCAGTCTTATATTCTTGTCAGAAGACTATGAAACCAATAGATGGTGCTATTGAGTTATTAACATCGCCCTCTATTGGTTTCATAGTCTTAGTCTTCTGACAAGAATATTAGACTTGTCATAAGATTGTGAAACCAATAGAGGGCGCTGTTCATTACTCAATAGCGCCATCTATTGGTTTTCATAGTTATGACAGCTAAATAACAAGGCAGATTCTGCTCATTTGCATGTCTTTCCCATAAGCCCATGTTTATGCAAATTAGTTTTTACATGTCAAAACTTGATAGAAAGGTTATTGAATATTATGTTAAGGCAATCGGAAAACTTTTTGTCGGCCTAATGATATTGATCTAGGTGTGCAGGTCCACCCAAGCCATCCAACAGATGCAAAATAACTTTGAGGTTTACTGGGTCTCAGTCAGATGAGAGCTGGTTTGCAAGGCTGCCATTGTAAGGTGTGCTGGCTGTTATCTGTCTCATGGATAGATTGGGCACATACCTGGCGTTTGGCATATAACCTTTGTGTGGTTGTCTATTGTATGTTGTACATAATAGCAGTGTAAGATACATCCAGCTATTCTCTTAATGCTGTTTCCAAACCATTTTGATGGGGTTTCCATTAATTTCTAACCTTTTTTTATAAACCAGACACCCTCTACTCTTTCGAGCAGGGGGTGCTTCAGGTTCTCCCATTGACTTCCATTGTATTAAATTGTATTTGAGCACCTGAATTATTCCGCAGAGCACTCGGATCTGCTGAGCATAGTGGTTCAGCCGAGCATGCTCACTCATCACTAGTATTTATGAAAAATGAGAATTAGTATAAAAACAGCTGGCTGTGTGACTGTGAAAAAATACTTTACGTTTTGAAGATGATTGAATAAGATATTAGAAAATTGTTTTAATTCAGCAATTTCCTTTGTGGTTTATATCCCTACTTTTATAACGCTCCAATCGGTTATAACAGTAAGGGGGGGGGTCTCTTGGTTGGACAGCAGAACAAGCATGAGCTGTCTGCCTTAAAGGCTATGGACACCTCTGGGGGCATGTTTTAGTATTATTGCATTCTAATCATTTTAGCCTAAAAATCATTTGTTCAATTGGTCTTTATTAAAAATTTCCAGCGGTTCTTCTACTACAGAGGCTAATTGAGAATGTATCAGGAGACATGATGCTCTTCTTTTGTGCACATCAAAAGTCGTTCAGCCATTGCTTCTCGCACCACAGGTGCAAATTAACTGACATAACACCTGCGAAGTAGTGACTTGAGAAATTATGCTAAAAAACTGAAAGTTAATTAAAAAAAATGTGGATCATTTTTTACTTACCCTCGTATATATCAGCTCATCAAGCTGATTAACACCTTTCCATTCTGTGACATCACAGAATGTTGCTACTTAATGCTCTGTGCTATAATAGTATGTCAAGGCAATATCATGGGCCGAGGAGCAGTGCTCCTGGGTGCCGGCTGCTTTATACAGCTGGCACCAAGTTCTCACTGTGCCTGGATGAGAAATAAGGTAGCTCCAATCCCAGTAGTTTAACCCTTGAGATGTCATGTCTGTGTTAGCCATGTGATCTGAGAGATTGGACAGAGGAAGGGAGCTTCTTCTGTCCTCTCATCGGCACTTCATAATTGAAATTTAGGGGTGCTAAACACTTGGCATGGCAGCCAGGCGCCTTCTGAAGGAACTACATTGTAAGGTCTGTATTTATTCTAAATCCTGTTTTTGTTCCGGGGTCTGTATTCAGAGGTCTGCTTTGAGGTATTCATTTTTCTGATTGTGTATTTATTCAGGGATTCTTTATTCTGGGTCCTTATTTATTCAGAAGATCTGCCCTGTGGTCTGTATACATGTAAGGGGCTTGGCCTGTGGTCTGTAGTTTTTTTTGGCAGTCTGTATTTATTTTAGGGGCTGTACTTATTTTGAGGTTTTGATTGATTTTGAGATAATATGGAGTACTTGATTTTAATTGGTAAGCAGAAACTGTTTTGGAATACAGCCTATGTAAATGGTTTAGATGATGTTCATGGCACCTTCTAGAATCTCAGAACCTGATGTCACTGCGGTAAGTACAGTGTGCGCGTGTGTATGTATATGTTCTATATATTTGTGTAAGTGCTGTAAGTGCATGTGTATACTGTATAAATGTGTGTATATGCTATATGTGTGTGTGAATATTCTTTATAGAGAATACTGAATTCATCTCCCCCCCCATATAACTCAGCCCCCCTATCAGACCTATCCATTACAGTTTACATTACAGCACCATCCTTTCTCCAGTCTCACAGGTCTACCCTCTGGGGATAACATTTGATTCTGCTCTGTCTTTCAAGCCACACATCCTAACCCTTACCACCACCTGGCTCTTTCAAAATTTCTCATTTACTTTCCTTCTTCAACCCTGAGTCAACTAAAATGCTAGTGTACACCATTGTTATCACCTGCCTGGACTATTGCAACATCCTCCTCTGTGGCATCCCATCTAACACTCACACATCTAAACTCCACTCTGCTGCCCTCCATTCTCTTCTGCCTTTCTCCTTTGACAGTCTCTTTACTGACTTCCCATTTCCCACCAAATTCAGTTCAAAATACTAACAATGACATAGAAGGCAGTCCACAATCTGTCCCTTCCTTACATATCTGACCTCCTTTCTCACGTGCATTCCCCCATATTCTGGAACTCAATACCCTGGCATTTCAAACTCCCCAACATTTAAACCAGGAAACCCACCTCTTCAGTAAAGCCTACTACTTGCAATAAGCATGCTGCCATCACATGGAGCTACTGCACCATAAAAAGTATCCTTGGATCAAATAAAGCCAAAATTGAACAATTTTTTTTACTCACTTGGCACAAACTTCAGCTGGAAACGTTTCACTGTTATACAGAACATATTTAGGTAACTTGATATTGACCTCAAATTTTGGAAGTACTGAAAAAGGACATAATAGATACAGATTAGAGATGAATAAACAAACACATGTTAGATATTAGTATTGAGCATATAGACATTTCCTCACCATATTCGTCTACACTGAAGGTATGAGATGTATCTTTCAGTTTAATGGTGTATTCTCCCAGTGTGGGCTCAGATGTCAGATCTAAGGAGAGCTCAGCAATTCCCTGATTGAGTTTCACATTCAACCATTGATTAATCCTATTTTTGTCTGGGTCCTAAAAGAAATAACCTCAGTTGAGCAAAGCTTGTATTATAATCTTCTAAAAAGCAAAGTAAAAATTCACAAAATAAAGCACACATTCAAAAGGGGTGATATGAATGTCTCTGTATGTTATTATTTTTATTACTTAATTTTATTTTATTTCTTTTCTTACCTGTACTTCAACTACTGGGATCTAAGAAAAAAAAAAAAACATAGATTTTTCTCGGGTTCATAAAGGTAATATCATACTCTGCCCATTTTGAAATAAGAAATGATGTGGAATTTAAAACTTTGATTGGATTTATTAATCTACCACAAATATAACTTAGGGCTCTAGGGTACAGCAGTACAATGCAATGAAACATGGCATGATTTTTTTCTGGAGGCAATATTCAGTTGGAGGCATATCAATACAAAGTCCTTATAACTACCGTCATTCACATAAAATCTGAGACATTATATTTTTCTTAACTGCTATTAGTTTTGCTTTAAACTTACCAAAATATTTTCTGGTTTGAAATCTTCGTTAAGGGACAGAATCCTGAATTTTACTGTTCCAAAAAAAGAATAAAACAAAGTCACTTAAAAATTCTTTAAAACATTAGAATTTTTTTCTACAATGAATATAGGCAAGTATGGACGCTACAATATAAATAAAATATGGGGGACATTTATCATTTGCATTTGTTTTTGTGTTAGCTTTAGGACTGCTTTGGTTTGTGTGTATGCCCCAAATTTATGAAATGGCGCACCTTATATTTGGGATCAGTGCAATGTGGTCTACACCTATATACAGTATGTTACAGGGGGTTGCCTGGCATGGAGTTGCAAATTTTATGTGGCGTCACAGTGTGCTCTGTATAGAGCAGGAGTTTTAAAGAGGAGAAAGCAGCTTTTGACTGGGGGAAAATTCAAGCAATCTTCAGAATTGCAATTGACATTGCTTGGGCTGTGAATTTTTGTCTATACAAGAGGACGCTGCATACATAGGACTTATTTTTCCTCTCCATTGCCACCAATGCTGGTAGGTGCCTAATTAGCTTGTTTATGTGGGAAATATCCTGTGTCTACTACAAAAAACTGTACATATACCTGTGATTACTAACACACAGTAGTGTAGGGAGCAGCAGTCGGCCATGCTAGTTGGATTCTGGACATTGATAGTTAGCACAGTCATTATGCACACTTTGTCCTTGGAATTTGTTATTGATTCAGCTGGTGGTTCTGACTCGTGCACTGCTGCACTACCTTTTGTGATCGTGCCAATGATTTTATTAGTGAACGTGACAACTTATTCAAGATATTTCTTTATTTTTTCTTACCAGCTTGTCCTGGTTTGTACACGGCTTTGTCTGTCTGGACTAGAATTTTGGATAGCTGCTTCTTTACTAGAACTTTACTACTGTTGGTATGGGATTCCCCTGAACTATTAAGAGAAAGAGTTATTGTACCGACTGCCTCATTTTCTTCAGGATTGGGAACCTACCAAAAGAAAATAGATATTGTTATTTATGTTGCAGGGTAAAGATAACTCATAGACAAATGAATTGTACCTTAAATGAATGCATAAAAACAGCTAACCAAGGTTATAAAGCATCTTTGTAAAATATATTCTTTTGCCGTTTTTACTGTAAAGGGATTAATTGTCTCATGAAGACAAGCCTTTTCCATATACACTAGGATCTATGTGCATCATAAAGGAGGTTGAGGGTTTGGTATGGTAGTGCCCCTACATGAATAAGATTGTAGAGCCACTATTACAAATTTGATAAACATCAGATATTAATAAGCAGCATTTAAATGTAACTGTGACTGAACATTAAAGGTTAAAACACTGAAATGAGTTTACATAGCCAGGATTGGCTCTCCTATAGGCATTGTCCATTGAAATAAAAGTTTTAACAATTTGAGCTCTGAAGTTATTATGCAAATTTGTAATGGACCCTGATTAAAAATTGTCTATTCTTCTGTCATTTCTGTCATGTCCCATGTCTTCATAGTTTTGAAGTATGTGTATGCTGTTTCGTTTTGTCCTTGCAATCTCCCTGCAGCCAGGCTCTGATGTAATGATCTCCTCCCTTCTCTCTATTGTGACATAATAACAATGATTCATTCTGAAATAAACCTCATTTGGATTCTCCATACATATATTTTAGTGGAGTTGAACATTGTCTTAAAGATGATTGAGGAGTATGTAGCACAGGACAACTATAGACATATTGTGTCTTGAACACATTGTGTAAACGCTGACTAAATGTTGAGTGAGAACAATTCCATCACCGTTGTTTGCAGACCAGAAGTCCTCTAGTTCTTCTAGTACTCGACACACAAGAAACTGCTCTACCTGCTCCTGTGTCGAGACACCATGAGCAAAGGATATGGCTTTCTTCCCTGGGTTTCAAACCACACTTCTATGCCCCTACCTCTACAGTCATGACACTCTCCCCACCATTCTCACCCCCACCATCTAGATGCTGATTTTTAACATACCATCATGAAGCTGTAGACATGCTTTTTGTATTACATACTCTGGAAACTCTGGAAAAAGAGGATCTCCCAGATGCCGGGAAACCCTCCCAACATCTCTCGGAGAGCTGCCCTATTTGCGTGAGGCATCAGGACTTAGATCATTAGATGCATTCCTGGTGCCCAAAAACACACTGAGGTGAACAGGATAGTAACACTAAAAGGGGTGGGTCCTTAAGGGAAAGAGGGCATGGCTGAAGGATTGCATCACTAGGGCGATAGACATCCCATAAAATGGGATGTGTGGAGGGAACGTGGCCATGAACTGAAACATTTCCAGCAGCTTCCTGCTCACCTCTCCCCTCCTGTATAAGTGGCTCAAAAAGTTGTCAGGTATGGAAAGCAGTAAATACACATCACTTTGTGAGGGGAGAAGATGTATTGTCCTGCTCTGTGACAGCCGAGCTCTACCGATGCCCAAGTGATTTTGTATACAGAGCAGATTTGCTCTTTGGAACACTGCACATTCCCTGATGTCTCCCATTCATCCAGTGGAGGAGACAGCTCTGAACTGTACACAGCCTCACTGTGGGCATCGATTGAGAAATGCTTGCACAGATCAGGACAATACCTCTACCCTTCCTCACACAGCAATTTCCTTGTCCATACCCCCTAAGCAAACGGTACCTCAAAATTGTGACTTTGGGGTTTCATAAGTAGTGATGAGCGGCAGGGGTCATATTTGAATTCGCGATATTTCGCGAATATTTCTTAGAATATTCGTAGAATATTTGCGAATTCAAATATTCGTTAGGAGTAGTGTTGATTGCGAATTTTCGTAATGCGAATTTTCGTAATGAGAATCAATGAGATCGTTGAGAACTCAGATCCGATGCTATATTCTAACCCCCAGGCGTTCCCATGGTGATGGGGACGCTTGCCAAAGTGGAACAACTGTACATATTTTAGAAAAAAAGACAAATATTCTAGAAAACGAATATATTCATTTTTAGAATATTCGGAATATTCAAAAGCAAGAATATATAGCAATATAGCGAATATTTGAAAAAAACGAATATAGAGCAATTTAGCTAATATAGTGCTATAATCTTCTTTGTCTAATAGTTGTAATTTTTTTCTCATCTGAAGATCCGATTGAAAAAAAAATTACAACTATTAAAAATAAAACATTATAGCACTATATTAGCTAAATTGTTCTACATTTGTTTTTTTTCGAATATTCACTATATATTCTTGTTTTTTCCATCTGAAGTCATCATTTCTCCCTGCTTAAGTTACTTAAGCAAGGAGGAATCATGACTTCAGATGGAAAAAAAGACGAATATTCTAAAAAATGAATATATTCGATATAGAGCTATATATTCGTTTTTCAAATATTCGGAATATTCTAAAACAAGAATATATAGCGAATATTCGAAAAAAAAACTAATGTACAACAATTTAGCTAATATAGTGCCATAATCTTTTTTTTTAATAGTTGTAATTTTTTTCCAATCTGAACTTCAGATGAGAAAAAAATTATAACTATTAGACAAAGAAGATTATAGCACTATATTAGCTAAATTGCTCTATATTCCTTTTTTTCTCTGAATATTCGCTATATTGCTATATATTCTTGTTTTTGAATATTCGTGTTTTTTTTTTAAATCTGTACAGTTGTTCCACTTTATCATACTTCTCCCCGACAAGAGTCCCCATCACCATGGGAATGCCTGGGGGTTAGAATATACCATCGGATCTGAGTTTTCACGATCTCATTGATTCTTATTACGAAAATTTGCATTACGAAAATTCAAATTACGAAAATTCACAATCAACACTACTCCTAAAGTCAAAAATATTGCAGCCTTCTCATTGGCCCACAAGCTAGAAGCAGGGAGGGATCATGTGTACTGATTTAAAAAAATCTTGAATATTCAAAATTACGAATATATATCACTATATTCTAAATATTCGCGAATTCTCGAAGTGCCGATATTCGCGATAAAAATTTGCAATTCGAATATTCGTGATCAACACTATTCATAAGCTGTAAGCCATAATCATCCAAATTATAACAAATAAAGGCTTGAAATATCTCGCTTTGCATGTAATGAGTCTATCTCATATGTTAGTTTCACATTTTAAGTTGCATTACTGAAATACATTTTGTACGATATTCAAATTTTTTGAGTTTCACCTGTATATACGTAGCTGGTGTGGGAGGGGGGGTCAAGTCAGTGTGTGTATTGTGGCTGAGAATGAAGAAAGGAGGAAGTTAATGGAGGATGTAGAAATTTGTTTTTCCACCGAAATAATGCACAAAAGATTTTACCACATATAACTGCAGCTCTAAACGCTGAATGAAATTAGTTATTTCACCGAAATAAGTCACAAAAGATTTTACCACATATAACTGCAGCGCTGAACGCTACATAAAATTTGTTTTTCCACCGAAATAATTCACGAAAGGTTTTAGCAAATATAAGTTCAGCGCTTAATGCTGGATACAATTTTTTTTTCCACCGAACTAAGTCACAAAATATTTTTCCACATATAACTGCAGCCCTGAACGCTGCATGAAATTTGTTTTTCCACCGAAAAAAGTCACAAAAGATTTTACCGCATATAAGTGCAGTGCTTAACACTGAATACAATTTTTTTTCCACCGAAATAAGTAAAAAAAGATTTTACTGCATATAAGTGCAGCGCTTAACGCTGAATACAATTTTTTCCCCCAAAGAAATAAGTCATAAAAGATTTTACCATGTATAACTGCAGCACTGAACGCTGAATGAAATTTTTTTTTCCACCGAAATAAGTCACAAAATATTTTACTGCATATAAGTGCAGCGCTGAACGCTGAATGAAATTTGTTTTTCCACCGAAATAATTCACAAAAGATTTTAACGCATATAAGTGCAACGCTGAACACTGAATAAAATTAATTTTTCCACCAAAATACTTCAATAAAGATTTTACCACATTTAACGGAGCACGGAGATGGAAAGGGTCTTTAGATTTCCTCCGCACTATACGGACGTCTCAGAAATGAACCGCTGCTCCTGACAGCAATTCCTGGGAAGGTCATGGAGCGTTCCGGTGAATACCTGCTACTTCCCGGGCAGGTAGGCTGCTGCTAAGCAGGTGCTCTACTCTGGGCACATTTGGCTCCCGACCTCCCACTGCTGCCACCCTGCTGAATCCCAGCCATGCTTTCAACACATCTAACCGCCAACGTGAACTGAGAATGTATTTTTCTGTTTGTACTAAATTAGGATAGGCCACTAAACGCTTTCAACACATCTAACCGCCGTCAACGTGAACTGAGAATGCATTTTTCTGTTCAGTTTGGACTAAAATAGGCCACTAAACGCTTTCAGACATATAACTGCCTCCAACGTGAACTGAGAATGTGATTTCTTTTTGTACTGAAATACAAAATAACACATATAAACTCCGAACTGACTGACTGCTACAGCCGCTACTTCCGCGACCCCCTGCACCACTATAGGTAGGCTGCTACGAAGCAGATGCTTTCAACACATATAACCACCGACGTGAACTGAGAATATATTTTTCCTTTTGTACTGAAATAGGCCAATAAACTCTTTCACCAGAAATAAATGCACCAGTGAAGTGCGTATATATATTTCATTCTGTACTGAAAAAGGCCACTGAACACTTTTGCCACAAATAAGTGGTGCACCAGTGAAATGCGTATATATTTTTCTTTTTTTACTGCAGAAATAACTGCAGAAGTGAACTGAGCATATATTTTTCTTGTTGGACTGAAATAGGCCACTATACGCTTTCACCAGAATTAACTGCAGAAATGCACTGAGAATATATTTTTATTTTTTTACTGTAATAAGCCCTTTACACTTTCACCAGAAATAACTGTGCAGTGCATATATATTTTTCTTATTTTACTGAAATACGCCCCAATGTGCTTTCACCAGAAATAACTGCAACAGTGCAGTGCGTATATATTTTTCTTATTTTACTGAAATACGCCCCTATACGCTTTCACCAGAAAAAACTGCAACAGTGCAGTGCGTATATATTTGTCTTTTTTTTAGTGCGCATGGGCCGTCTGGCGCACTTCGCTCAAACCTGCCTTGACCGCCCTATTGCAGCCATCCTCTCACAGCCGCACGGGATCTGGCTGAGGGAGCGGACGATTTCGGAGGCGGTGCTGAGGTGAGGGAGGCGGCGCTGAGGTGAGGAAGGCGGCTCTATAAAAAAGGGAGGGCGGCGATTTCAACTGGGAAGGCGGCGCTGGGCACCAGACGGAGATGGCTGCAGCCGGGCACCCTATACACTTTCACCAAAAATAACTGCAACAGTGCAGTCCACATATATTTATCTTATTTTACTGAAATACACCCCTATAGGCTTTAACCAGAAATAACTGCAACAGTGCAGTGCGTATATATTTGTCTTTTTTACAGAAATATGCCCCTATACACTTTCAACAGAAATAACTAGAGATGGCCTTGCTGTTCGCGGCGAACTTTGCCCGTTCGCGATTCGCCGAACATGTGAACATATGGAGATATTCGCGTGCACCATATTCTTTTACATTGTGAAGAACTTTAACCCATGACACATCCATCAGGTGGTACAGGACAGCCAATTGAGACGTTTCAGCCCATGGACATACCCCCTACCTGATAAATAGACAAATAGACCCGATCTGGCCGCCATTTTACATTCAGTCTTTTGTCAGTGTAGGGAAAGGTTGTTGTGTGGAGCAGGGACAGACTATTAGGGACAAAAACACTATCAAATAGGTCCACAAAAGTCCTTTTAAGGACTGGTGTAGGTGAACTATTGATAGGTGTGCAGTACAGAGGGGTGTAATACACTTATAATATACTTTTTACATAGAAAGCATATTATAGTGGATTTGTATTGTGCAGCAGTGGTGAGCGGTTCTGCAGTGATACTGCAGTTACACAGAGTGACAAACGCAATTAGAAAAAATAATTATAACTGGTGTGATATACCAGTCGTCCCCCAAAAAAACTAATTGAAGTGGGGTGTTATATACCAATAATATACTTTCTATATAGTGCATTTGGGTACTGCAGCCTTTGTTTGCAGTTTTGCTGCGTTCCCTCTGCTACACCCAGTGACAAACAGTATTGGAAAAAATAATTATAACTGGTGCGATATACCAGTCACCCCCCAAAAATACTGATTGAAGCGAGGTGTATATCAATAATATACTTTCTTTATAGTGCATTTGGGTACTGCAGCATTTGTTTGCTGTTTTGCTGCGTTCCCTCTGCTACACACAGTGACAAACGGTAATGGAAAAAATAATTATAACTGGTGTGATATACCAGTCGCCCCCCCAAAAAAACTGATAGAAGCGGGGTGTTGCTATAGTAGTCCGCACCTATTTTGCGCATGCGCGTACGCGAAAATGATATTGCTGATATTTTGCATTGAAAAAAATTATGAATGGAGATCTCAAATTTGAATAATACATCTGGAATGTCACTGTTCATGTTGTGGGACTATTTGTGCACTTCTAGTAATTATTTCTTGGCTGCAAATATGAGCTGAAGGTTTTTCAGGTTCGCCTGCCATTAAAATGAATGGGACCCGCCGCGAACTTGCAGTTCGCGAACATTTGATCGTGTTCGCTCGATCGCGTTCTCGTACCGTCCCGGCAGATGTTTGTCCATCAGTGGAAAAAACTGCAACAGTGCAGTGCGTATATATTTTTCATTTTTTATTGAAATACGCCCCTATACTCTTTCACCAGTAATAACTGCAGAAGTGTCCTGAGAATATATATTTCTTGTGTTGAAAAAGAGAAACAGTCAGCGACACTCACCAATGTGTTGCTTCAATTCGATACTTTATTCCATAAGTCCATGGACATGGCAGGGGGAAGACAAGTATTCAAACACGCACCAAACAGCGACGGCCGTTTTGCGCTACATGCGTTTCGTCGGGCTGTGCGTCAGCGCGTACATTTACACCGACCTTTTAAGCATCGGCGCTGTGTGTTGCCGTGACAATAGACAACAATAATGCGCCTGCATAAAAGGTTAGTAAAAAACATAACATAACACATAAAGACATCAGCAGAAATCACATACATTTCAAACCGAAGCGGCAGTATCACATACAAAATACATTTGGACATCCTATAGGTTAACTCAAATCATTTCTGTCATTCAAACCAATGCTTGAGTTCGCAGGATCCACCTCGCTTCTCCCTGCAGGGGGGTGGACACAATCTCCAGCCCAGTGAAAGAGATGCAATCTAGATTACTTGCGTGGACACTCCTTATGTGATCTATGAATCTGGTGCAACCCTTTCCTGTCCTTACAGAATTGAAGTGCTCTCTCACTCGTTCAAACAGACACATAATTGTCTTTCCAATATAGAATCTGCCACAACTGCAGAACAGTAGATAAACCACATATGTGCTCCTGCAGTTGATAAAACCCCTGATTCTGTATTGGATACCCGCAAATTCAATACACTTTTTTGGGGAATTATATTTACATAGTGAACAGCTGCCACATCTAAAATTACCCTTTGGTATATTGTCCATAAGCCAGTTATTACTTTTAATTGGATAAAACCTGCTCCTCACAAGTTTATCCTTAATGGTGTGGCTTCTTCTAAAGGATATAAGTAGCTTATGTTCAGTGAGTTCGCCTAGAGTTGCATCCCTCCTCAAAATATCCCAATTTTTAAATATTACTGAACGGATACGTTCCACCATGGGACTGTATTTAAAGGAGAATGCGAATCTGGCACCCCCATTTTTGTCCTGCATCTGTTTGCTCCTACCATCACTTTTAGTAAGTAGATCGTCCTGAGAGAAACCCTCCTCTACTCTCTTCATATCCTTATTTAACGATTCTTCTGGTTAACCTCTCTCTATCAGACGTTGCTTTAACTCTAATGCTTGTTTGTGGTAGCCATCGTCCCTGCTGTTTATTCTCCTGAGTCTGATAAATTGGCCGTATGGTACGGCTCTTTAACACTTTGTGGATGAAAGCTGTCGTAGTGGAGCAAGGAATTGGTCGCCGTGGGCTTACTGAAGCCCTCCGTGACCAATCCGTCGCCCTCAACCACTACAGCCACGTCCAGGAACTCCAATCGTGTACCTCCAAAATTAAGGGTGAATGTCATTCCCATGTCATTCTCATTCAAATATTTCACAATGTCACTACACTCAGCCTCCGTACCTTCCCATACTATGAATACATCATCCACAAAACGTAAATATATTTTCAACTGGGGTAAAAACGGGTTCATAGTAGAATTAACAGATCTATCCTCTAATCTGGCAAGATAGATATTTGCAAATGTACAGGAGACGGGGGTGCCCATAGCCGTACCCATAGCCGTACTTCTGCCTGTGGAGGTACCGCATACTTCACCTATTGCGAATTGAATTGTGTAGCTGTGCCGCCCCCTTCTACATTATATAATATATATTTCTTGTTGGAATGATATAGGCCACTATACGCTTTAACCAGAAAACAATAAAATACTGCAGTTCGTATATATTTTTCTTATTTGACTGAAATACGCCCCTATACGCTTTCACCAGTAATAACTGCAACAGTGCAGTGTGTATATATTTTTCTTATTTTAGTGAAATACGCCCCTATACGCTTTCACCAGAAATAACTGCAACAGTGCAGTGCGTATATATTTGTCTTTGTAACTGAAATACGCCCCTATATGCTTTGAACAGAAATAACTGCAGAAGTGAAATGCGTATATATTTTTCTTGTAGTACTGAATAAGATACTAAGACATAAGCCTCTAATGGCTTTTCAACATAAGACTTGCAGCCCAATATCAGAAAGATTGAATGACAGAGCTATCTAATGACTATTTGGATCCCCAAATAACCGTTCCCTGCACTTGTAAATCGCTTTCCTATCTCTCCCTGCACTAAGATGCTGTGAAATGATTCCTCCCTATCCTTTCCTTTTTCTGTCTTTTTTTTTTTCACAATCGTTTTTCCAATAGCTGTCCCTAGCGCCTTCACACATCTTTCCCTGCACTCTGAATGCTGGAAAATGGCAGAATCTAAAATAGTTGCTGTATTTATAGTGCTGTGACATCACAGGGCTGGCTGCCTGCTGATTGGCTGCATGCAGGCATGTCAATCAGGGTGATCCCGCCTTCCCAGAGTTCCATGCCCCAATGTCCTCAGTCCTCACACGTGTATCTGCCATTTTAGGAAAATTGCGATTCGTTACCGCGAAGCGCAAGGAAATTCGCATTCATTGTGAATCAAATTTTTCCTGAAATTCTAAACGAATTCCACTTCGCCAGCTTCGATTCACTCATCTCTAGTGAGGATGTTGAAACCTTATGGGTGGAAGTTCAAAGGGATATAAACACTGAAAAAATTATCTATAGAGCCCCTAACATCACAGAAGAGATAGAAGCTTGAGAATTTTGAATCTAGTTACATTGCAGTAAAAACTATGAAACTGAGGTCTGGCTGCAGCTGGAGCCACCACCTATTGCAATCTATCTGAAATCCACCTAGCAGCTTCCCGTAAACAAGAATTGAAGAGATTAGGAAGAAAGAAGCACCTTTGTTCTGCACAGTTTCTAAAAGATGGTTTGTTCCAGGAATATGCAGAAAATAATTCTCCCCTTTATTTATAGAATTAGCGCTCCTTTAAAGGGAGTTTGTGTCCTGCAGCCATACTAACTAACTAACTAACTAAAAGGTGTATTTCTTTTGTCTATGCAAAAAGTTGGAGAGGATGGTTGCTGGTACCAGACACAATTTTTTCTAAAATTGGAAAATAACTGCTACTTTTGGATCTACCTATAGACACAGGAGGCCTATGCCTGTTACTGTTTGTCCCTTGGTGAAGGAAACCCAAAAATGGACAAGCGGAAGGCAACAGCGGAGGCCATATCTTTTGAGAAATGCCACACAATGTTCTGCTTGAAAGTCAGACTGAAATTTAAAAATCACTTATTGACTTAAGATGTGGCTTTCATGAGCTGCCAGAAAGTATGTTCCTACAGGCTTCTTTGATGTAAAAGTGCTCCTAATATGAAAATTTCAGGTATTCTTTTATAGGGTTATGGAACTTGGGTTGTTGGTTGAAGAAAAGCACTGTCTGTATTCCCTGTTAGGGTATATCGACATCATAAATTAGGGTCTCCTTCCTCTTTAAGTCTCCAGAGATGCAGTTTAGGAAATATCAATCATATATTTTATATACTGTATAAAAGTATGCTTTATATATATATATATATATATATATATATAATTGTGCAAGAGAGGCAATGTCCTTGTTACCCACAACGACCTATCAAAGTTAACTTTTACCTGAAAGTCAGGACAAGTGAATATGTTTTCTTCATGGAAGTCTTTTTCTATGAGGATGGTCTCCTTGTCATTCAACGTTAGAGATATTTTCACATTGCTTTCACCTTGAGCTCCCTCCAATTGTAAGCAGATGTGTTCAGGATGCTGGGCACGCAGCTCTGACGGGAAGATGGTAGAAAAGTGTCTGGAAAAGAAGACATGGAAGATATGATATCATTATAAAAAGTTTTAGGAGATAAAGGACTATCTTGGGACAATCCCTTTAAGTATGGCAGGTCTATTGTCTTTAGTGGTAATAAATGTAAACTGCATAGTTCCAATATGGGCATTTATAGTGTATTAAATGTTATTGTGTAATTATTAAAAGATTACCAATTGTTTATGTCACAAACTCACCTGTCCGGGTTTCAGTGGCACAATCTCTGGCTTCATCGTGGCCACGCAGGGGGAGAGGTGCTGCTAAGCTATGCCCCCTGGGCCGCAACAGCATCCTTAGCAACAGAATGCAATTCTCTGTCCCTCTCCATAGAAAGCATGTTCGGGAGGAGATTAGCAGTCGGCTGATTGCTCAGCTTCTCTATTCCTATGTGCTAGTGTTTCTGACTAATGGAAAGCCGAGTCATGACGAATCAGGCTCTGATTATGGAACTCGGTTCTCTATTTAAACCCCTTCCTGTCCATACACCAGTGCCACTGACACCAGTTTATGACTCCCTAGCTGTGTTCTTGGTTCCTGTGCTTATCGGTTTACTGGTTCCTCTGACCCCGGGTTGTCTTCTGACCACTCTCTGTCTCTCGTTTGGTACTGCGTTGTCTGTCTGGTTTTTATCTTGGGTTGTCTTAAGACCACTTTCTGTCTCTTGTTCGGTACTGCATAGCCTGTCTGGTTCTGACCCATTTACGTATGACCCTGTTTTAGTGTTGTTTTGTCTCTTGGTGTCTCAGTTGCAGTCTTGCTACCTTTGGCTTGTATTGCAAGTAGGTAGGAAAAGCGGGCTGGGTTGTAGGTCAGGGCTCACTGTCCATGTCTGTCCCTACCTACAGGCATTACAGTTTAAATATTTAGTATTTATGGAAAATATATTTTCTTAGAAATCGTGTGATTTTTTATTTTATTAATTTTTTTCAGGTTCCTATCTATGTTTAGAAAAAATCATACACTGGCCACTAGGCCTAAAATATGTCAATACTTCCTGTTCTTTGAGGACAGCCATATGAGCCATAGATATAATAGACTTGACGGGCCACATTGACTTTTATGGAAGACTTTTCTAGGCATGCTTTGTGACCTGTGCAGATGTTAAGAGGGAGTAGACAGGCTGTAATATCACCTATTGGGAATGATGGATCCTGTGTTATCTACAAAAATAATCTATAGATAATATAATAAATAATCTACAGAATATATATATATATATATATATATATATATATATTGTGAACTGTGCCTGCTGAATGTCATATAGTGTACCACTGCCACACCCCCTGTATTGCAGGAGGCAGCAACGGACACAGTTCATGGGGGTAAGGTAGTGGTACACTATAAAATAATCTGCAGCAGGCACAGTTCATAGTGGGGTAAGGTTGTGGTACACTATATAATAAGTTGCAGCAGGCATAGTTCATAGTGGGGTAAGGTGGTGGTACACTACACAATAAGCAGCAGGCACAGTTCAAGGCGGGTATGGTTGTGGTACACTATATAATAAGTTGCAGCAGGCACAGTTCATGGGGGTATGGTGGTGGTACAATATATAATACGTGGCAGCAGGCACAGTTCATGGGGGTTAGGGGCATGATACAGCTGCTTTTTCTTATTCAAAGCCTCTCAGGCACCAGGAAGGCACCCAGCCTAACCCATGAAATTTTGGGTAAAATTTGTAAAATTACAGTGTGCTTTTCCTGTGCAGAGCTTGCTGTCACTTTGGCAGCTCTTCACAGAGTTGGAGCCTGGAGTCGCTATGGTGATGCTGGTCCCCCGTTAGGTCACATGAAGGGCCAGAACAAAGTCCTGTGGATAACTGTGTTGGCACTGCTCTGTAAAGTTTCTCTGCTTGGCATTAGGTTAGCCAATCAACAGCAGACTTTGTTTGCACTAAGGCATTCCCATAGTGGTGAATGGAGAGGTGGCCGTGGATGTCCGATGCACTCTACATTTACCACCATGGGGCTATTTCCATAACTCCTATAGCAGTGAAAATAGAGCATGCCGCACATGCACAGTGTGCTCTTCTTCACTTCATTCTGGAGATATGAGCGGTTTCTAGAGAACAGGCCCACATCTATCTGACATTAATGGCATACAGTGCCTTGCAAAAGTATTCACCCCCCTTGACTTTTTTCATATTTTGGTGCCTCACAACCTGGAATTAAAATGGATTGTTTAAGGATTTGCATAATTTAATTTACAGAACATGCCCACAACTTTGAAGATGTTCTTTTTTTTTTTTTTAAATTGTGAAGCAAATAACAAATAGGACAAAATAACAGAAAAAGTCAATGTGCATAACTATTCACCCCCCTAAAGTCAATACTTTGTAGAACCACCTTTTGCGGCAATCACAGCTCCAAGTCCCTTTGGATAAGTCTCTATGAGCTTGCAACACATCTTACCACTGGGATTTTTGCCCATTCCTCCTTGCAAAACTGCTCCAGCTCCGTCAAGTTGGATGGTTTATGCTTGTGAACAGCAATCTTTAAGTCTGACCACAGATTTTGTATTGGATTAAGATCTGGGCTTTGACTAGGCCATTCCAACACATTTACATGTTTCCCCTTAAAACACTCAAGTGTTGCTTTAGCAGTGTGTTTGGGGTCATTGTCCTGCTGGAAGGTGAACCTCCGTCCTAGCCTCAATTCAAGCACAGAGTGGTAAAGGTTTTGCTCAAGAATATCCCTGTATTTAGCACCATCCATCTCTCCCTCAACTCTGACCAGTTTCCCTGTCCCAGCTGCTGAAAAACATCCCCAGAGGATGATGCTGCCACCACCATGTTTCACTGTGGGGATGGTGTTCTTTGGGTTATGTGATGTGTTGGGTTTGCGCCAGACATAGCGTTTTCTTTGATGGCCGAAAAATTCTATTTTAGTCTCATCAGACCAGAGCACCTTCCTCCATACATTCTGGGAGTCTCCCACATGACTTTTCACAAACTCACAACGTGCCTCATTGTTTTTAGCTAAAAGTAATGGCTTTCTTCTGACCACTCCGCCATAAACCTCAACTCTATGGAGCATACAGCTTATTGTCGTCCTATGTACAGATACTCCAGTCTCTGCTGTGGAACTCTGCAGCTCCTCCAGGGTTACCTTAGGTCTCTGTGCTGCTTCTTGGATTAATGCCCTCCTTGCCTGGTCCGTGAGTATTAGTGGGCGGCCGTCTCTTGGCAAGTTTGCTGTTGTGCCATGTTTTTTCATTCGGTTAAGATAGATTTGATGGTGCTCCTGGGGATCATCAAAGATTTGAATTTTTTTTATAACCTAACCCTGACTTGTACTTCTCAACAACATTGTCTCTTATTTTTTTGGAGAATTCCTTGGTTTTCAAGGCAGTGTTTTGCTAGTGATGCCTCTTGCTTAGGTGTTGCAGCCTCTGTGGCCTTTCAAAAAAGGTGTGTATATGTAATGACAGATCATGTGACTCTTAGATTGCACATAGGTGGACATCATTTCACTAATTATGTGACTTTTCAAGGTAATTGGTTGCACCAGAGCTTTTCATGGGCTTCCTAACAAAGGGGGTGAATACATACGCACATGCCAATTTTCTGTTTTCTATTTCTAAACAATAGTTTTATTTATATATTTTTCTCATTTCACTTCACCAGCTTAGACTATTGTGTTCTGATCCATCACATAAAATTCAGATTAACAAAACATTGAATTTAAGGCTGTAATGTAAAAAAATACAAAAAAAGTCAAGGGGGTGAATGCTTTTGCAAGGTACTGTATCCTAGTGATAAAGTAGTGCAATAAAAATATGAAATATAATAGAAGATAAAAAACAACTACTGAACTTACAGATTTGCTTCCAATGTCCCGAAGATCTGCAATACGATCAACCCCACACAGAAGCTCCAGAGCCCCATTGTGCAAGTAGATGGGACGCTGTCTTCTGTCTTGTGGCTTTTTTAATCTTTTATATTGTCTTTACACCCCCGGACAGTCTATGCACACGGAGGACATTGTGCTGCAATCCAGTACATCAAATATTTGTTAGGTACTGACAGGTCAGTTCAAGGTTTCAGAGATATTTCACAAGGGTAAAATATTTTCAGCCAGCTTAGCAACCCATAGGGACTCATGGAAAACTAGTATAGCAGGCATGGGTCTACATGGGACTCACACTCTATTGTTATGGTTCATTCATCACAGAGGACACATTAATACTGAAACTTAGGAGCTGGAGGACTACTGTTATAATGGGGTCTCTGCCTTTTAACAACTTTCCCTGCCATGATGCTAAGTGTAAACATAGAAAATCTATGCATGCTGGAATTGCTGGAATGTGAAGAGGGTATATATATATTCTGTGATGCAAAAAAATGAGACAAAGATAAATCATTTCAGAACTTTTTCCACCTTTAATGTGACCTATAAACTGTACAACTCAATTGAAAAACAAACTGAAATCTTTTAGGTAGAGGGAATAAAAAATATAAAAATAAAATAGTATGGTTGCATAAGTGTGCATACCCTTAAACTAATTCTTTGTTGAAGCACCTTTTGATTTTATTACAGCACTCAGTCTTTTTGGGTATGAGTCTATCAGCATGGCACATTTTGAC